>NC_066872.1:35829246-36104246 GCF_022985175.1 Labeo rohita
TTCATCTCAATGTCATTATAACAATGTAAAACCAAACTATATTTTATTTTTTTATAATTTTATACATTATTTCTTTATAGACAAAAAATATAACATTATAATTTTAATATTGTATTTTAATTATGTATAATATTTTATTGGTAACACTTTACAATAAAGTGTCATTTGTTATCATTAATGCATAAACTAACATGAACAAATAATGAACAATATACTTATTAAACTATTAATGTTAATGAGTAAAAAATGCAGTTGTTCATGTTCATGTCAGTTCAAAAACTAATGTTAACAAACCCAAATTGTGATTTTAATAATGCATTAGTGCATGCTGAAATTAACATTAACTAAGATTAATAAATGCTGTACAAGTATTGTTCATTCTTAGCTCGTTAACTAATCTAGCTAACCAATGTTAACTAATGAACCTTATTGTAAAGTGTTACCATTTTATTATATATAATATATATAAAGTATGTTCAGATAGTTTGACCACCACCTGCAAAATAATAATATTTATAAAATTAATATAATATAAAATGTATAATTAAAAATATGACTATAATAATAAAATTATTATTATATTATTCTTATTATTATTATTATTTTTTTTAGTTATTTGAAAATTGGAAGCAATTGTAATGTGGTTATTATTATATTCCATATTATCTTCTTTTTATTATTATTATTATTATTAATATTATTACTATTAATAAATCTATTTATTTTTTATTTATTTATTTATTTATTTGGAAATTGGCAGCAATTTGACAGTATTATCATATTCCATATTATCTTGAATTATTATTTATTATTTTATGTCTTTATTTATTTATTTGAAAATTGGCAGCAATTTGACTAAGTATTATTATATTCCATATTATCTTTTATTATTTTTATTTTATTATTATTAATTATTTAATAATTATTAATTATTAGCACTGTTGTCTCTGGACTACTGAAAGTGCCCATTTTTAATGACATTTAATTAAAGGAATTGTTCACCCCAAAATTTAAATTTAGCGATCATTTTTTCACCACGGTGTTGTTTCAAACACAATTTCAAACACAAACACAAAGATATTTTAAAGACATCCTGTCCTTATGAAAGTCAAGAGACCCCAAACTTTCAAAAAGAAGATGAAGTTGCATATATACGCTAACATAAACCTCAAATATCAACTGACTCCAAATCTCATTGGTTCTTGCACATCATGTGACCAAGCATCATGATAGTCAGTTTTTTTCTATTAATTGCATCCCTTATAAATGTATTTGCCTCAAACCTGAAGTTGTAGGACTTCAGAAACTGCTTGGAATATTAGTTTTGCTCACAAGAAAACCAGTTCTGACTCTCTTCCAGCAATGTGACAGATTTGTTGTCAGTAGCATTTACCACCTTAGGCAAGCGTCAGCCAACATATTAAAGTTAAAAGTATTGAAGCATAGGGGCTCGTTTATTTTTCTAAATTCATCTTGTGCGGCAAAATAAATAGAGGAGGACAAGTTAAGGCCGTCGGATATTAAGTACATAAAGATTGCGATATTCAGCTTGTATCAGTTACGGTAAACTGGAAAAGTGCTGTGTAAGTTATGACAAAAATCGGATTCCTCAATCAATCTTCTTTGTCCCCCATCGATCCGAGGGTCATACTTTCCCTTGTGTCAAAAACAAAACAAATGTTGCAGTGTTCTATGATTTCTCATTAAGTCCATGTCTCCAATGGTCTCCAATGGGCTGCAGACACTCCCACAAATCAATAGCTCGGGGTCTCTATGAATTGCTATTGTGATGATGAGGAATTGATCTCTCCTCTTATGGGAATGTTTTATGTGACAGAGAGACCGCTCACATATTCAAATATCACAAGCAGCGCATGATTTCAGTAAACACAGAATGAATCTATTACCGGATTTGAATTTCCCATGTCCTGTGGAGAAAACGAAACGCTATACTATTGTATAAGTGTATCAGTTCCGCTACTGTTACCGAAGCAATCGAAACTCATTGAACACTTAGTATTACATTCACGTTCAAGCATATGGTGAATCGTTTCAGTACAACCCAACTTTGTAAAGTTCAAACCAACTGGAGTTTTACAAATCTGCAACAAACTTCCGCCATCCATCAAAACTAGGAAACCAAAGTGGCGCTTTTCCAGGATTTCTACAGGTGCCGCACTCAAAGTCAGCCATTTCTTTTGGCTCGACACTCTTCGCTTGATTTCTGCAAAAGTCCCCGCTTGCTCCCTTTGATTGAACTCAATGGGATTACAACAGAGTTAATCGCTTCTGGGTTTGTCCACTTATTACCATGTGAACTCCCCCTCGGCGCCCCATTGTTTTCCGCCCTTCCATAAAGATTACCTTGAGCGCGGTTTGGAATTGCTCTATTGTCTCCGTCAGAGTGTGGGAGCTTAATGAAAGCCGAGTGGCAGACTTCACAATGGAGACGGCTGCCGTGGCGAGAGGTGGCCGCGTGCTCATTAATGAAAGCGCTGCGACTGCCTTTAAAAATAGAATTGCTGCTTGGCCTCAGATTGAGCTATTAGGGACTTGTGATTGTATGTAAAGCCCCCCCCCCCCCAATCCGCAAATGTACCTTCAAACACTTACCAGCTGGAAACACAGAAAACTGCACCACAGGCCACCTGCAAGGTAACCCAGATGAGGGAGCCAGACTTTGAGTTTGTGTCTGTTTTACAGTAGCTGAGTAGCTAATGGCTTCTATTATACTGTGAAATTAGAGTGATTTAACATTAGAAATAATCACACAGTTGCTACCTGTCTGCACAAAAGACATTTTTCAAGTTATAATTTTGTGTTTTTGCTTCAGATATGCCTGCATGTTTATAAAAAGGGGTATCCAAGCAATTAATATTTATTAATAGCACGTTTTAACTTTTAAAAGTTAACTTAATATTGCATTTTGTGTATGTGTGTGTGTGTGTGTGTGTGTGTATACATATACATATATATATATATATATATATATATATATATATATACACTACCGTTCAAAAGTTTGGGGTCAGTAAGACTTGTAATAGTCTTCAAAGAAGTCTCTTATGCTCATCAAGGCTGCATTTATTTGATTACAAATATAGAAAAAAAACAGTAATATTGCAAAATGTTTTTACAATATAAAATAATGTTTTTTATTTTAACATACTTTAAAATAGAATTTATTCCTGTGATGAAAAGCTGAATTTTTATCAGCTGTTACTCCAGTCTTAAGTGTCACATGATCCTTCAGAAATCATTCTAATATGCGGATTTATTATTAGAATGATCAATGTTGGATAATATCAACAGTTGTGCTGCCAAATATTTTTTGGAACCTGTGATTTTTTTTTTTTTTTTTTTTTTTTTTTTCAGGATTCTTTCATGAATAACAAGTTTAAAAAGTACAGTGTTTATTCAAAATATAAATATTTTATAACAATGTAAATTATTTATTATTAACTTTTAATATACTTTTAATTATTAACTTAATACATCCTTGGTGAATAAAAGTATTAATTTCTTTAAAAAAAAAAAAAAAGAAACAATAAAAATGTACTGACCCCAAACTTTTGAACGGTAGTGTGTATATATATATATATATATATATATGTATACACAGCAGTTCTTTCTGGTCCTCACATCTGATTGGTTGAGAGTCTTTTCCAGCGGTGCAATATTCCAGTGATAACAGTCACTTTGCTTGCAGTATTTTTTACAGTGAGCATCATTGCAGCCATTTATTTATTTGTTTGTTTGTTTTAAATGAACAAATGTGTATTCATTAATATATAATTTTCTGTATTATTTTTCAAAAAGATATCATTACCATTCAATTTGGTGGCTTAATGCGAGTAATAATTTTGAAAAATCTGATAACTTTTAATAGAGTCATGTATGGAGGCCCAAGCCTGCATAAAATGAAATAAAATAAAATCTAAAATAAAATAAAATAAAATAAGTATTATTTTTATCCTTTTTTTATTATTACTATGTTTATTTTATATTTTATTTCACCTATCTGCGAGTAGACAGAAAATTATACTTTTTATCTATAATTTCATAAATAAAGTTTTTGTGTCACGGAATGTAGTTGTAGCAGTTTTTTTAGGCGAGAATGTAGAATGAGAAAATTTGCTTCAATTATGTGAGCTCCAGGTCGTCAGCGGCCGTTCAGCGCTCATGAACCTGCCGATAGCAGCCTTTCCTCAGCCAGATCTTCTGGAATTTGCCACTGGCTCTGATATATAGTATTTAATAGTATTTAGTATTGGGAAATGGAGTGTGTGTTCGTGATGATTTTAGTAGCATTATTTAGTGGCATTATTCTGCCATTAGATGGCTACAAGAGACTGTTTTTGTGAGTGAGTCATTAAGGACTTTTATATTGAAAGAGACTGAAACAGGGTTGCAAACAAGAAAAGTTATTTTTACTTTCAACACAGCTTGTAAGACACAGCCAACAAATGCACTGAGCAGTGCTGTCATCTGAAATCACCCTTAACAGATGAAACGATAGTACGACAAAGATATCGCTTTCCTCAGCGGACATTCAAACTAATGTTTTATTGTGAATATGAGACTGAGCTGAAGAATGAATGCTGTATCTGATGCAGGTAATCGCACTCGCTCAGTCCATCTCTCTCTCATAATACAGTGAGCTTTTAATACAGTAATAAAATAAGCTTTTAATGAAGGAACTCAACGTTCCTTCGTTACTAGTTCTAAAGTGACGTTTTTGTTTCGGAGGCTTGGGCTCAGCTGTTCAGCTGTCAAACATAGATTTGAATCCATGGCGGAAGGAAGTAGTTTGCACAAAAGAGAGAAACTCCATTGTTGTATAAATGCAATATCACACTTGTTTTTTTTTTTTTAGGTTTAGATTAACTTTATTCGTCTCCCGTGGGAGAAACTTGGCTTGGACAGAGGGTGTGCTGCACAAAAAAAAGACATAACAGTGAAGCAGCTGGGACTGGCTTACTAAGAGGTATGTGTCCTCCAAAAATGAAAGGTCAGTCAGTTTAAGTGCGGCATAATGAGACATTCCAACATGCAACTTCTGAAAAGGTGTTCATTAACTAGAGTGTTTTTAATGCAGTCCCTTGAGTAAGCCCATGTAGTGAAAAGGTCTTTGTTTATTGATGATGTGTTATTTTCACCATCATAATGAAAGCATAGTTGTGAAGAGAAGACCTTTAAAATAAGAATATTTTAAATTCTTTTAAAGCTAATTGTAATAACAATAAGGTTGAGTTGAAATCTGGCCATTAAGATCATGGAGACATTAGAGTTCAGTGGCCGACAGAGTATCTGCAGCATAATATGACTATTTCCTGTACCTGTGTCAGTTTTATTTTATTTTATTATTAATATATATTTGTATATAATTTTGAAATATGATATTATTATGAATTGATCTGGTGGCTTAATGCAAGTAATAATTCTAAAAATTCCTCATTTATGAAACGTCACGGAAAATATGGCCATCATTTAACAGTTACATATGGAGGCCGTGCAGAAAAAATAATTAAAATAAAATAATTGTCCTTTATTATTTTCTGTATTTATTTTTATTTTATTTCACCACCTTATGAGTAGACAGATAATTAAATGTATTTATTCATTTGCTTGTTTGTTTGTTTAAAGGAACAAATGTCTATTCATTAATATATCATTTTTATATTATTTGTAAAATATTGTTATCATTCAATTTGTTGGCTTAATGAGAGTAATAATTTTAAATAAATAAATAAATAAAATAAAATATTAAATTACAAATCAAACTTACAAAAAATGAAATGAAATTAAATTAAACTTTCATTAAACTTAACTCATTTTGTGTTACCTTTTTGCCTTTTAAAAAATATTTTCTGTATTTATTTTTATTCTTTTTCACCTCTTCACCTCAAAATTGATTGTATTTATTTATTTTGTTTTCGGGAGCAAATGTCTCCATCAATTATAATTTTTATATTATTTATAAAATTATAGAATTCATTCAATTTGGTGGTTTAATGCAAGTAATAATTTTAAAAATCTGATAACTCTTAACAGAGTCATGTCTGGAGGAAATAAAATAAAATAAAATAAAATAAAATAAAATAAAATAAAATAAAATAAAATAAAATAAATAATTTCATTGTACTTAATTCATTTTTGTATTACTTTTCAGCTTTATTTTTTTGTATTTATTTATTTATTTATTTTATTTCGTGTCTTTATGAGTAAACGGAAAATGTAATTAATTTATTTGTTTTTTTTTTTTGTTTTGTTTTGTTTTAAGGAACAAATGTCTATTCATTAATATATATTTTTTTAAAATATTTTCCAAATTATATCATTATCATTCAGTTTGGTGGCTTAATGCGAGTAGTAATTCAGGATAGGAAAATAAATGAAGCAATAAATGACTTCATAAAATATTTTTTTTTATTATTATTATTAAATTTTGTTTATTTTTTTACTACTCCTCCCGTTCATTTATTATTTTCTGTATTTATTTTTTATTTTATTTCAGCTCTTTATGAGTAGACTTTATTTATTTATTTATTTAACAAATCTTTCATTGCATGTAAGTACAGAGTCTAAAATTGGCACCAAACATCACATGCAAGCAAAATCTGACTTTAGCAAGTGGTATCTTTTGAAATCTGGACAGATATTACACACATACAAATTTTAATGCACAGAAGTAGCATATACTGTATGTACTTACCCATTAACGGTGAGTGTGGGAAACAGTGTATCTGACTTGATTGGTAATTCTAGTGCTGTACAGCTGAAGTAAAAAAGGCAACTCCGCCTATGCTTAGATCTATAAATGATAGCCATTGCCATAAACATTCTGTGCAGGAACTACTGAGAAGGTCAGGCTGTTGTTCAGAGTAATTAACCATCTAACAGTCCTTCAACAGAAACTGTCATCTAGGCTTTACGTTACATTCACTCTAGGTGGAGGAAAGCAGCTGTGATTCAGTCCCGCGCTCCTAGCCAACCTCTCCTATACGTTGAGTGCCGAGAAAAGGTCAGGTTTACTTCTTGCCGAAACCTTTAGTGGTCTTTCTGTTTTGCCACCAGGAAGGGCGTTTGGTGAGGGACTGTCAAAAAACGCTCGGGTCTTTGCCGAGAGAAAGGTGCGCAACCTTTAGTGTCCCTCGACTGAAGAGAGCAGCCCGCCGCACCCAAACATCACCTTAAAGGCCATATATTCTGTTTACTCCCCTGTATCCTTTAGTTCTATCTCCTAGGGTTTAAAGAGCAGTTCTCTGACTTGAATATCTATCACCTCATTGAACTGGGAACTGTGTCAGGCTACAAAGCTACATGCCAAAGGATAGTTCGAGGGGATACTAAATCAAAAACTTAATGAATCATCAAGCGAGTTGGACAAGCTGAGTTTTGGCCTGCTCCTAAAAGCGAACACGAACTTCACCAACAAGTGGTGTGGTTATTATTTTAATATTTTTGACTTAAGATTAATATAATAATCAATATAAACTTGAGATTTTATTTACTTGTTTTAAAATTTTTATGGTTTTTAGATAATTTGGTAACAATTTACAATAAGGTTTCATTAGTTAATTTATTAACTAACATGACAATGAACGTTACATTTATTACAGTATTTATTAATCCTTTTAAATATTAGTTAATGAAAATACAATAGTTCATTGTTAGTTCATGTATATATGTATGTATATAACTAATGTTAACTAATGAACCTAAAGTGTAAAGTGTTACTGATATTTTAATATAGATTTTTATTTTTATTAATTTATTTAAAAAAACAAAAAAACAAATTAATATTAACTTAAAGCATTACTATAAAATATTAAGAGTAAAAATATTACTGTAAAATTTCAATTCAACAAAACTGTTTTTTTTTCTATTCTTTTTCCTACTAGTTTTACGTATAAGTTTTTGGTAAATAAATGTGTGGTAAGACAAAACGTGTAATCAATCAACGTTTAAACTTAAAACTTGTACTTAAAAAAAAAAAAAGAACAGAAAAATTACAATAATTTTACTTTTTAATATTTTATAGTAATGCTTCTCAAGTTAATATTTGTTATATGTGTGTGTGTGTATATATACACACACACACACGCACACACACACACACACACACACATATATATATATATATATATATACATACATACATACATACATACACACATATATTAATATATATATATATATATATATGTGTGTGTGTTTATATATGTGTTAATTCGACTCTTTAAAGACATTCAGCAGTCTATGTTGAAACACAGTTTTTCATGATGCCTTTATCTTTTTGGAAATGTCCAGTGATAATGAATATTGTGAATTGGTGTGGCCTAACTGACAGATTTATGAAATGTCACAGAGTCAGAAATGGTGAGATGACACTTCCCCATACAAAATGTTTCAGAGCAGCCAGTGTAATAATAATCATCTAAATCCTGTTGCTTACCATGACATTTGCGGTTAGCGGTAAGAAACGAAGCATCCATCGGCTGGGCCTTGTAATTAGAAGTGTTTTGCACGATTTAATCGATCTTCAGATATGTGGAATATCCACAAGGTATTAATTACCGCTCCACTCCATCAGCCGGTGCCGTATCGCCAAAACTCACTCAAGTGGGACACGTTTAAAGCGATAGCCTCTTTGCCATAAAACATGAATGAATATCCGGGGTGGCCTCAGCTTCGAACAATACCCCGAGCCAATGCCTTCGGCGAAACGTTTCTACGGTTCATTTCTGTACAACAACCCTCCAGCCAAGAGCCGTTCTCTTTTCAAGTGTGCAACACAAAGTGGAAATGTTGAATACAGAAAGGAAGGAGGACTGCACAACCACAGATATGAGAATCAAAGACATGTTGGCATCAGGGGAAGGGAATACACTCACCTTAATCAAGACAAGTAACCATATTTTATTTATCAGCTATTTATTATTGAGTATATATCAGCCATTAAAAATTTACAGAGTATTGCCTACTCCTTTCTTCGCCCTAAGTTAGGTCTCAGTGCACAATACCTACAGGGTATTCTCGTATTCTTTTTTTTCTTTTCGCAAGTATCACTGCTAACATTAACTCAAAACTTTTCTAAACTACCTCAGGAGTTTATCTTTCATAATTCTAACATAAGTCCTTCAAGATTAAAAGCGGGCCGTCAAACACCAGTGGCAGTTCTGGGTCACTTGCTGTCCTATGCCAAATAAAACATGACCAAAGAGAAATTTCTTAGTTTTCAAGTCTCGTAGCGCAAGAGTGCAATGGGGACTCGGATTTAAATCCCTTATTTAAAAAAAAAACAAAAAAAAAAACTATGCAATATTTAAAATAGCCAAATCTTAGCTTTTATTTTATTTTATTTTATTTTTAGCCAGTTGCATTCTAAATCCAATTTGCTGAAATAATCTAAGAGGGCTCGTGCCGGTCCTTTCAAATTAAATGTGATTTTCAGTACAATTAGCTGTTAAATTGGCAAATGAAAACTTGACAGATGGTCAAGGTCTATTCAATACAGCCTCATGCCATTAATTTCAAATAAAGTATGTACACATTGACGACAAATCACCCAAATTAACATTATGATTTAAGTTTGTGTGTTCTAGGTCAAGTCAATCTGCCGTTTTAAGCGCGGCCGACACTGACAGCGTGCAAAGTCGAGAAAGGCCCCCTTGAAAACTAGAGCAAATGAACAAACAGCCCGGTTGGCCAGCCGAGCTGCCTGAGAGACGTTTTAATTAAAACTGTGACATTGTATCATAAAAAGCACGAATCTAATCATGATGGAATAAATATAATGTAATTATCACTCAGGTTATAAATAGCTTTAATTTCATGCTTTGGAAAAAAAAGGCATTTGAAATGGCACCCGGGTGTTTACGGAGCTCTGCGCCACCTTCAGTTAGTGCCAGGAGACAGGAGACAGATCCAATTTCTCCTCTACAGTCTTATGTCTGTCCATTCATCCATCAAACCTTTCACACTCATTTTCTCACGCCCATCTCCAATGGAACAGCACCTCCAGGGTGTTTAAGGCTTTTCTAGACCAGACTGGGTTTCCCTGAGGGAGTAAATTTGTGTATTTGTGATTTCATTTGTGATTTTAATACCATCCAAATTAAATGTTTTCTCAAACAACACAATTATGGCACAAATGGCCCATTTTGGCTAACCGAGGCATTCTCTGAGAAATCTAATCCTGTTTAAGAACACCGGTTTATTTATTTTGACCTTTTTACCAACTTACCAACTGTGAGATATAAACTCTCAATTTTGAGAAATAAACTCAATTCTGAGAAATAAAGATGCAGTTCTGAGAAATAAAGTCTCATAGCTGACTTTTTTTCTCAGAATTGGGTCACACACACACTCGCAATTCTGACTTTTTTCTCAGAATTGTAAGATGTAGTCTTGCAATTCTGAGAAATAAATTCCAAATTCTGAGAAATAATGTTGCCATTCTGAAAAATAAAGTTGCAATTCAGATTTTTCCTCAGAATTGGGTCACACAAACTCTCAGTTCTGACTTTTGTCTCAGGATTGTGAGATTTAAACTCGCAATTACGAGTTATAAAGTCAGGATTGTGAGATATAAACTCGTAATTTTGAGGAAAAAGATCAGAACTGTGAAATCTAAACTCACAATTGCATGTTACAAAGTCAGAGTTGCGAGACATAAATTAGAAATTCTGAGAAATAAACTCAAAATTCTGAGAAAAAAATCAGAACTGTGAAATCTGAACTCACAATTGCATGTTATAAAATCAGAATTGCGAGATAAATTCGAACTTCTGAGATATAAATTCAAAATTCTGAGAAATAAACTCAAAATTGTGAGCTATAAACTCATAATTCCGAGAAATAAACTCGCAATTCTGAGAAATAAACTCAAAATTCTGAGAAATTAAGTCAGAATTGTGAGATATAAACTCAAAATTCTGAGAAATAAACTCAAAATTCTGAGAAAAAAATCAGAACTGTGAAATCTAAACTCTCAACTGCATGTTATAAAGTCAGAATTGTGAGACATAAATTCGAAATTTTGAGAAATAAATTCCAAATTCTGAGAAATAAAGTTGCAATTCTGAAAAATAGTCGCAATTCAGATTTTTCCTCAGAATTGGGTCACACAAACTCACAATTGTAATTAATTATAAAGTCAGAAGTGCGAGACAAATTCGAACTTCTGAGAAATAAACTAAAAATTCTGAGAAATAAAGTCAAAATTGTGAGCTATAAACGCTCAATTGCATGTTATAAAGTCAAATGACAAACTCACAATTCTGAGAAATAAAGTCAAAATTACACAATAAAATCAGAATTGTGAGATGTAAACTTGAAATTTGCATGAAATAAACTCAAAATTCTGAGACATAAGCTCACAATTGTGAGATATAAAGTCAAAATTCAAAATTGTGAGCTATAAGCTCATATAAAGTCAGAACTGTGAGATATAAACTCATAATTCTGAGAAATAAACTAAATTCTGAGAAATAAAAATTCTGAGAAATAAACTAAATTCTGAGAAATAAACTCGCAATTCTGAGAAATAAACTCAGTTCTGAGAAATAAAATCAGAACTGTGAAATTTTAACTCACAATTGCATGTTATAAAGTCAGAATTGCGAGACGTAAATTCGAAATTCTGAGAAATTAACTCAGAATGCTAAGAAATAAACTCAAAATTGTGAGCTATAAACTCGCAATTGCGAGTTATAAAGTCAGAATTGCAAGACATAAACTCACAATTTGGACTTTTTTCTCACATTTGCGAGTTTATATCTTGCAGTTCTGACTTTATAACATGCAATTGCTGTTGAGTTATTTAGTCAGGATTGTGAGATATAAACTCACAATTCTGAGAACAGTTCTGAGAATGCCCTCAAAATTGGACTTTATAACCCACAATTGCAAGTCAGAATTGCAAGAAATAAAATCCCAATTGCGAGAAAACAGTCAGAATTGCAAGATACAAACACCGAGCACCAACACTGCTTAGGTCACCCAATACCATCTGAATTGAATGTCCTGTTAATAATTGTAACCTAAATGTCATTTTGAAAACTAATCGCACCCAAATAGTGCTTAATAAATCATGCACAGGCACCTTCTCCTCTAAATAGTGTAGACAAACTTCATCACCTTCCTTTAAACACACACCGAGGCAGATGGTTGAAGCCTCACACCTACATATTAGTCACATCGGGTGAGAATGTTTGTTTGGGAAGCTCAAACGAATGCCTAAGCAGGACCAAACAAGATTGTCTGCGATTTTGGCTGATTTACAGCAATCGCACGCCACCCAGACAAAACAAAAGAATAGCAGACTAACAGAGAAGTGTGAGAGGAAAGAGAACACAGGGCTTTAATGACTGGCCTGCAGAAGAAGAACAGGAGGAGGAAGAATTCCTGATGAGGAGTCACTAGTGGCACAGGTGCACGAGGTGAGAATAGGAACCGCACTGCGTCTAATGATCAGGAGGGGTCCTTGAAGTGGTCCTTGGGGAACCCTACTACACATAGAAGAAGATTCATGTAATGAAAGAAGCCGTGGTAAGATTGTGGGGGAGATATAGTAACGGCCGTACGGTTAGATCTTTGTGAGAGGTTACCTGAAAGACAAGGTTTTAAAAGACGCCCATAAGTGACACCTTAGTTGGTATGCAAATATATTTCAGGCTAGTTTCCTTTTGAGACAGTGAACCTTATGGTGGAAAATTTTAATGGTAAAATTTCCAGAGTTTGTTCAAATTCAGTTTTAGACTTTCAGTTGATCACACAAGGGAAGCAAGAAAGATAAAGTTGATATGAAAGCAAAATTTGCTTTTGTTCATATAAGTGCACTTCTAAGGCAAATTCATTGCACTACACTGTATTTTAGCCCAGATATGTGCTTATGTCCCATTTCTGAAGTCATACACTAAATATAAAGGTTCAAAAAGGGTGTTTTTGCAGTTTTGCCACAGAAGAATCATTTTTGGTTGCCCAAAGAACCTTTCAGTGAACAGTTCTTAAAAGAACCATTTTCAATTAAAAAGAACCTTTTCTGCATTTGAAAGGTCCCCTGGATGTTCAAGGTTCTTCATGGAGCCATTGATGCCAATAAAGTACCTTTATCTTTACGAATGTAATTACAAATTTGTTGGGTTTAAATGGTTTGCATGTCGGAAAGAATAGAAGTCATGGAGGATGGCAGGTTCATTCTGACATATTTCTTGAGTAAATCTTATTAAACCAAAATATATAGAAGATATTTAGTCAATACACAATGGATTTTATCCATTTAGTCCATGTGATATGCGCTGTGATACTAAATAGTAAATGCACACTAGAAGCTGACACACAACAGTAGAAATAGTTGAATAAAGTTATTTTCGTTCTCTTTGCAGTTGAACCACTGATCCCACATGGACTATTTTAACGATGACCTTACTACCTTTCTGGGCCTTAAACGTGTCAGTTGCTGTCTATGCAAGGTCAGAAAGCTCTTGGATTTCATCAAAAATATCTTAATTTGTGTTCCAAATGTGTTCTTATGAGTTTCGAAGGACACAAGGGTGAGTAATTAATGCCAGAATTTTCATTTGGGTTGAACTATTCGCTTTTGTTACTTTTGTATAAGGGCATTTCTGGAGCAAATTTATTGCACCGCACTGTATTTTAGCCCTAAACCCTGCCTTCATGTGCATATGTCCCATTTCTGAAGTCGTACACTAAAAATAAAGATTCCAAAAGGGGGGTTTTGCAGTGATGCCACAGAAAAACCATTTTTGGTTCCCCAAAGAACCTTTTAGTGAACAGTTCTTAAAAGAATCATTTTGAAGAACATTTTAAAAATCTAAAGAACCTTTTCTGCATTTAAGGTTCCATGGATGTTCAAGGTTCTTCATGGAACCTTTATTTTAAAGAGTGTAATTACAAATTTGTTGTGTACAAGTGGTTTGCATGTCAGAAAAAAATAGAAGTCATGGAGAATGGCAGGTTGATTCTGGCCTATTCCTTGAGTAAATCTTATTAAACCAAAATGTATAGAAGATATCTAATCAATACACAATGGATTTCATCCATTTAGTCCATGTAACATGCGTCGTGGTACTCGTAAACACACATCGAAGGCTGACATGCAAGACTAGGAATTTCTGAATAAAGTCATTGTTGTTATCTTTGCAGTTGAACCACTGATGTCACATGGACTATTTTAATGATGACCTTACTACCTTTCTGGGCCTTGAACGTGTCAGTTGCTGTCTATACAAGGTCAGAAAGCTAATGGATTTCATCAAAAATATCTTCATTTGTGTTCCAAAGATGAACGAAGGTCTTACGGGTTTCAAACAACACAAGGGTGAGTAATTAATGCCAGAATTTTAATTTTGAGTGAACTATTCGCTGTTGTTACTTTTGTATAAGGACATTTCTCGGGCAAATTTATTGCGCCGCACTGTATTTTAGCTCAAAAACCTGCCTTCATGTGCTTATGTCCCATTTCTGAAGTCATAATTTGTTGGGTTCAAGTGGTTTGCATGTCAGAAAGAATAGAAGTCATTTTGGAAGGCAGGTTAATTCTGGCATATTTCTCTGGCATAAATCTTATTAAACCAAAATATATAGAAGATATTTAGTCAATGCACAATGGATTTCATCCATTTAGCCCATGTGACATGCGTCGTGGTACTCAAGTGAACACGCTTCGAGGACCGGCATGCAAGAGTAGAAATTGTTGAATGAAATCGGTATTCTTCTTTTTTTTGTGCACGAAAAAATTCTTGTATCTTCATAAAATTACGATTGAACCACTGATGTCACATGGACTTTTTTAACAATGTCCTTACTACCTTTCTGGGCCTTGAATGTGTCAGTTGCATTGCTGTCTTTGCAGCTCTCAAATTTTATCAAAAATATCTTAATTTGTGTTCCGAAGACAAACAAGATGAGGGTGAATAATTAATGTCAGAATTTTCATTTTGGGTGAACACTTCTTTTAAAGTAAAATGGGTTTAGCACCATTTCACTTTTACCGTCATGCATTCAGCTTCTGAGTTGAATTACGTTAGTACTATTATAAAGGAAGGATTGCTGAATGACCCATAAACCCAAATTAATGTCCAGAGGAAGTAAAAGGGTCATAATATTGAGCTCTTCCCTTATGTTCTTTCCTTTTAGTGAGCTAAGTGGAAGAAAGTCTTCATTATACATGTCAAAAATGTGTTAACCTTAAAGCATAAATGACCTCAGCCTATCGATAGAAGGACTTGTATCACATGTTGGGTCATGCACCATGTAGTCATAAAACAGGAGGCTGAAATGGCCATTAGAACACCCGTTTTATTGATGAAGTCTTTCTATGGCTAACGGTTACTTAGTGAAAAAGGACGTAGTTTAGCGTCAACCTCTAAAGACTTATTTACTTTTGTTTGGCGTTCCGTCGGCTCCTCATTTATTTGGTATTGATGCCGTCGCGTTAATTTCCCCTGCAGTGACATTCTGATAGGAGCAGAACAGATGGAAATACAGGATTGTCCCAGCAAAATTCATCATGAAAAATGCATCCGACACCTGTGTAATTTGCCTAATCATCTTTTCCTAATAAGCTCCCTCCATTAATTATGCACGACTTCCACAATGCAATCAAGATAAAAGTAAATCTGATGACTTAATACCCTTCAAAATAATTGGTTCCTCCACCACCACCCTCCCCCTCCCCACCACTGGGACAGCTTCTCTTTTGATTCTCTCTCCGTTACCTCTCCTGGACATTAATTGGGATTAGGGATCGTAAAGCGCGTAGTCTGGAGTGTGCAGCGTGTCAGGGTATGCATGACAGGAGTTAGGCCGGCAAGATGGCTGAGGGCAGGAAGTTCACCCGCTGTGGACTAAGGGATTCAAAAACGGTTTTCCCCACTTCCTTTAACCTGCCCCCCACCTCTCGAGTCCTCCTCGTCTGCTCCGGCTCGCTGTCTCGTTGCAGTTAACAGATGCAGGTGCAGATGAACGTGCATCAGGAGGCAGCTGCGAGGGCCTGTCGGTGGGGCTTTGGAAACCTAATGAGAGTCAACCTTTGCGAACTTGCTGTCTTGCCGTGCGTCCCACCTGTCACTTTGTTACAGCCGGCGTGTGCCTTGAATTTAGCGGGCTAAATGAGCAGGAAAAGGAGCCTGTCATTGCCTCACGCTGAGGCTTAAATCTGAAAATGGGGTGCCCGGGGCTGATCCTAAGCCTAAAAAACTGGAACAATACAAATAAACAGTAAAGTCTGCTTAAACACAGGGTTCCAATTCACCAACCGTTTGCCATTTTTGTGTTTAAAAAGTGAGGTCCAGAGGCGTTTTTTTAAAATCTGCTTCTAATGTGAGTACTGCGTATTTAGAATTGCAAAAGACATCAAACATGTCCAAACATGTCCGTCTACCATACTTTTATGTAAAAAAAAAACTGTGAAAAAGCACAGCAGTGGAATGCTAAAATGCATCCACTAGCTAACCAGTCACTAGCTATGTTTCCATCACGCTGTTTTTATGCGCTTTTTGAAATATCGAATCAGAAACGAGTGATGAAAATGCCACATTTAAAAAAAAAAAAAAATTATAGCCAGGGTGGGAGACCAGATGAACCAGCTACTTCCAGCTAAGGACCAGCATAAACCAGAAAAGGACCATCTTAAACCAGCATCAAAACATACCTACCAGCATATGCTGTTTTTTCACCAGGGCTGTTTTTTTTTCCAGCAGCAATTCACAAATGTTTTATATGATATTTAAATTTTGCACATGAGTTAAATTCACAACTTTGGATGGAAACCCAGCTACTGAAGTAATAAAGTCATTGACACCTTTAGCATCTTATAAAAAAATTTGAGCATTAGCACTTAGCACCCACAAAGAGAAGGCTGTCAGCGTTGCAAATTAGCTATTTAGCTTAAAGATTTGTATGCATTTTATGGTTGTGGTAAGTAAAAATGAATGGTTTTAGCTAGATCGGTTAATAAAACAATGCAGACAGCGCATGTAAATTGTTAGCATTAGCACCTACAGAAAGTAGGATGTAAATGTCGTAAAAATATAGTAACTATGACTTTTTGGTTTCATTTGGTTTCATTTTACATCTAAATAAGCCCTAATGTTTACTTTTTGCAACTGTTAGCATTACCCTGGTGAAAAAACCAGCATAAGCTGGTAGGCATGTTTTGATGCTGGGATTCTGGTTAGGTATGTTTTGATGCTGGTTTAAGATGGTTTATGCTGGTCCTTTGCTGGTTTTTGCTGGTCCTTTGCTGGTTTATGCTGATCAGCATAAACCAGCAAAGGACCAGCTTAAACCAGCACCAAAACATACCTAACCAGCATCCCAGCATCAAAACATGCCTACCAGCTTATGCTGGTTTTTTCACCAGGGTAGCAATTAGAGCCCAAGTAGGATGTAAATGGAGGATCTGTCTATCTATCTAAGCCCTAATGTTTACTTTTTGCACCTTATTAGAAAAACTGTTGTCATTAGCAATTAGCGCCCAAGTAAGATGTAAAGGTTGCAAAACTATAGTAACCATGGCTTTTTGGTTTCATTTGTAGTAAAACCATGGTAAATATTTGTAAGGAAATAAACTTTGCGATTAGCTCCCAGAAGTAAATCTATCTATCTATCTATCTGTCTGTCTATCTACTATAAGCCGTAGGTCTGCCTATTTTAAGCCTGAATGTTTACTTTTTGCACCTTATTAAAAAAAAAACTGTTAGCAATAGCACTGTTAGCAATTAGCGCCCACAGAAAGCTGTAAATGTCACATTTTATTTTTTAAAAAAAAGATTTGTTTCGATAAAATTATAAGAGGACCTTAGCAAAGCAGACAGCGCATACAAATGAATTTTGCTATTAGCTGCCACGAGTGAATTCACCTCAAAGACTTCTTAAACACCTTTCCAATTGCGTCATTAAAGACAAATATGCGTTTTGTGTGAATCCTTACCTCTGATCTCATGAGTTTATAGTCTATGAGATCTCAGTCTTCAAGCACATCTCAGACCTTTGGCTGGCAGCAGGTCTATTCTTTCCTGCGCTATTGCTAATCCCTGGCATAATTAAATCCCTGCTACTTTTAAGATATCTGAACAAAGCCCACATTTTCTGATTCCCTAGCGTTCCACCTTTGATCAGCTGCCTTACTCCTGGCGAGAGGCTGTAGCTAATGGGAGTTAATGTTTCTCTCGGCCGTGCTACCCACGGAGTGCTGCGTTAAGCCCACATCAATGGTGATTACAAGTGCGTTTGTGGAGGTGTGCTGTAGTGCTCTTTGCATTGAACTGGCCATAACTAGCAATATGATGCTGTCTTTTCATTTGCTCAGATTCTGAACTGCTTTGAATTGCACAGAATATCCTGTGTTGTTTACAGTACTGCTAAACTAAAATGTGATGCTTTTAACTTTTAACTACATTTCAAAGTAGCATGATAGCAGTTGCAACAACTGCAACAAGCTAATGGTTTAAACAAGCAATGTACAAAGCTGTTTTTATTGTTAAATTGTTGCACACATGGCGTTATTTTTAAGCTAGCTGGTGCAATAATTAAAATGTATCTATCTATCTATCTGTCTATCTATCTATCTATCTATCATCTATCTATCATCTATCTGTCTGACTGTCTGTCTACCGTTCTATCTATCGTATATTCGTTATATCGTCTATTTAACAATATCTATCTATCTATCTATCTATCTATCTATCTATCATCTATCTATCATCTATCTGTCTGACTGTCTGTCTACCGTTCTATCTATTGTTCTGTCTATTAACAATATCTATCTATCTATCTATCTATCTATCTATCTATCTATCTATCTATCTATATCTATCTATCTATCTATCTATCTATCTATCTATCTATCTATCTGTCTGACTGTCTGTCTAGCATTCTATCTATTGTTCTGTCTATTTAACAATATCTATCTATCTATCATTCTATTGTTCTATCATTCTGTCTCCTATCTATCTATCTATCTATGTATCTATCTATCTATCTATCTATCTATCTATCTATCTATCAATCTATCTATCTATCCATCTATCATTCTATTGTTCTATCAATCTATCTATCATTCTATCTATCCATCTATCTATTCTATTGTTCTATCATTCTGTCTCCTATCTGTCTAGCATTCTATCTATCTATCTATCTATCTATCTATCTATCTATCTATCTATCTATCTATCTATCTATCTATCTATCTATCTGATCTGTCTGTCTAGCATTCTATCTATTGTTCTGTCTATTTAACATCTATCTATCTATCTATCATTCTATCGTTCTATCTATCGTTCTATCATTCTATTTATTTATCGTTCTATCATTCTGTCTCTTATCTATCTATCTATCTATCTATCTATCTATCTATCTATCTATCTATCTATCTATCTATCTATCTATCTATCTATCTATCTAGCATTCTATCTATCTATCTATCTATCTATCTATCTATCTATCTATCTATCATTCTATCGTTCTATCTATCGTTCTATCATTCTATTTATTTATCGTTCTATCATTCTGTCTCTTATCTATCTATCTATCTATCTATCTATCTATCTATCTATCTATCTATCTATCTATCTATCTATCTATCTATCTATCGTTCTATCAATCTATCTGTCATTCTATCCATCTATCATTCTATTGTTCTATCATTCTGTCTCCTATCTATCTATCTATCTATCTATCTATCTATCTATCTATCTATCTATCTATCTATCTATCTGTCTATCTATCTATCATTCTATTTATTTATCGTTCTATCATTCTGTCTCTATCTATCTATCTATCTATCTATCTATCTATCTATCTATCTATCTATCTATCTGTCTATCTATCTATCATTCTATTTATTTATCGTTCTATCATTCTGTCTCTTATGTATCTATCTATCTATCTATCTATCTATCTATCTATCTATCTATCTATCTATCATTCTATCCATCTGTCATTCTATCATTCTATCCGTCTATCATTCTGTCTCCTATCTATCTATCTATCTATCTATCTATCTATCTATCTATCTATCTATCTATCATTCTATCATTCTATCATTCTATCGTTCTATCATTCTATCTCTATCTATCTATCTATCTATCTATCTATCTATCTATCTATCTATCTATCGTTCGTTCATTCGTTCTATCATTCTATATCTATCATTCTATTATCTGTCTATATCTGTTGTTCTATCTATTGTTCTATCATTCTCCCTATCTATCTGTCTATCTATCTATCTATCTATCTATTTATCTATCTATCTATCTATCTATCTATCTATCTATCTATCTATCTATCTATCGTTATCTATCTGTCTGTCTATCTATCTATGTATCTATCCATCTGTTGTTCTATCTATCTATCGTTCTATCATCTATCATTCTATCATTATCTATCTGTCTGTCGTTCTATCGTTCTATTATCTATCTATATCTATCATTTTATCGTTCTATCTATCTGTTGTTCTATCATTCTTTCTATCTACCTATCTGTCTATCTAGAAATCTTTTGTAACAATCTTTACTATCACTTTTGATCAACTTAAGAAATAAAAAGTAGTATTTTTAAACCATATATTTTAATTTGTATTTTAGTGTCTGTATATGAGTGTCATTGACTACTTCATGATCATCTAGACTGCAGATCATATTATGAGTAGCTTGTGACAACTTATAAACAGCTTTGCAAGCTACACATTCAAATTAGCTTCCGCAACACTGGATGCTTTCTCGCAATTATCCTCAGACCAAGCGAGGTGACGTGTTGTTTTTCTGTGGAAATCAATGTATTTAAACAACAAAGACGTGTGCAGGGCGACTAAATGTTAACGCTGCTGTACGAGGCGTTGATTAAACAAAGACAAGGAAAAGAATAGCCTTGATCAATATCAAAAACAGAGCTGTCGACGAGGCGCAAAACGACAGTGCACCATTTCGCAGATTTGGTCCGTACGACTTAAGATAAGTGGCTTTCAAATTAACATCTACATTTCGAGATATTAGCAAGGTAGATGCCACCCTCCACCTGCAACACTTCCATCCCACAATGCCTTGTTTCCCAGCCCGAACACTCACACTGTAACACCTGCACAGAGGCATTGATGCACCGATGCACTGAGTAGCTGTTTATAGGAGCTTTTACATCATTAATTTGGAGACTGCTGAAGTGTTAATCAATGCCGCTGCCATAGTAACAGAACAAACAGCAAGTCCTGAATCCCCCGCTAATTGTGCTTTATTGTTTCAGACAGAGCAAGCGGAGCAAAGGGGGCTTCAGTTTGACGTCTGCTCATAAAGACAATGTACTCATTTTAGCCCGATGTCTCTCCATCAAACTTAGTCAGGGCGTTGTTTCCATTAACCACTAGTAACACCTCACCAGCGGAGAATGTTTTAATCAATTATAGTCTGACTCACTCACTGCTTATAGAGAGGCAAGCGCATTTATGCCTTCCTCTTTAAACTCTCACGTACGAGTGCTTGTCCGGTTTGGATTTTGAGAATAAAGTGCATGCATTAGAATAGCATACAGTACGTATAATCAGGTTAATCACAGCCAATTACAGCTTCGAAATCAGGTGTGGTGAAGTTTTGCACGTAGAAACTCTGAAAGCTTTGTTTGTGTCTCCACTTATGTGAGCCTGTTGCTTTGTAAGAATTAAAAATCACAAAGCAGCTGCTAAAAAACAAGTCTTGGTAGAAAAGGCAAGATCAATAGGAAGTTTTAATGGATTTTATGTGGGTAATGATAGAGGAGGTTAAGAGGCTAGGGCATGGGTTAATGGTACTATCAGGACATAGACCAAGTTAAGTGCAAAGGAAAGGTCTACCACCAGAGGTTAATTAACCTTTTTAAACCCCAAGGTGTCGGAACACACATACATATTGAATAGAAGCTGCCACAAAAAGTCTGTAGGTCACGGCAAATACATTTTGCAAGTTACAATTAAAACATCATCAGACCACTCCACATCTCGATTTAGGAGCCATTTATGAGGAAAAAACTCAGAAGGCAATTTATTACAGTCAAAAGCTATCTGAACAGGGGGCAGCGAGGTTACCAGATATATAATTTGAGGCAATGGCACATGGTGTAAAGAGACAGGAAGGCCAGTGATGCAAGCCCAAAGGCATCCACTCTTCATTTTTACCTTTTCATTTGCACAAAGTTTAGTTAATGAAAGATTCATGGAAAAAAATCCTGCAAATGATCAGCAGTTTTTTCTGTTCTTTAAAATAAATGTTATATTTCATGCACTACTAACAGGAGTTGACGGGTTTATGCTGTTGTGAATTTGGAGACAGAATAAAAGAAACAGGATGCACACATTAATTATTAAAATATAGTATATTTATAATACAGTTTATAACACAGTGTTTGATTATAGATTCTCATGTTTTGAATAACATGCACACTGTATAATAATTATAGCATATTATACTAGCCTATTAACTTATTAAATGATACTTTATTGTAAAGTGTTACTGTATATATTTGTATATATTGTACGATTAATTGCGATTAATTACATCCAAAATAAAATGTTTGTTTACATATATATGTGTGTACTGTGTATATTTATGTGTGTATATGTATGTGTAAATACACACATGCATGTATATATTAATAAATACACACATGCATGTATATATTTATTTATATTTATATTTATATACAATATATTACATTTATACATTAAATGTGTTTATATATAATATCAGTATCAACATATACATGTAAATACATGTAAATATTTTTAAAATATAAACCGTATGTGTGTGCATTTTATATACACATAATTTTTTTTATTTTAGATGCGATTAATATTTATTATTATTATTATTATTATTATTATTATTAAATTAATCAAAGTCAGACTTCAACATGAATTCAGTCGGGATCTATTCTGGTTTGTAATGCCCTGTTTGGATGATCAATTTCTGATGGATAAAGTCCAGATTTTACTTGTATTTTTCTTGTGGAATATGTTTTATTTTCTTGTTGAATATTTGAATTTATTGTGACTCATTCATAAATATGGTACTTTACAGTACATAAAACAATACATAAAACAAATGGAAAATTAATTTCTCAAGCAATCAATCCTTTAAGCCTTTGCACACGACCTTTCTGGTAAATATTTGTTTGCTCTAAGAAAAAAACTTTTTTTCTCAAACCCTTTGAATTACTCAGATTGCCTCACTAGCTTTTTTAATGATGTGAAGGCACGAGTCGGTTACCGAAAGTTATTGCCAGCGAGTTTCACTTACACTCCAGCATTAGTAACGAGAGGTAAAACATCCCCCGTGACCGCGAAACGCAAACCGTGATAGACGTAAGACTGATTCGTGGTAAATAGCATACGGAGAACCCTGTTGATGACTTCCACAGTGAGTGATCAAAAACTTTCTACAATCCGGCACGCACATCTTGCCATTCCCTCAGTGGCTGGTATCCCTGCCAGCGCCTCCATTTTGGAGTTTGGAGCTCCCCAAGGCCGGCTATCCCAAAGGGACCACAAGAAGGTAGCAAGTTTTGTGAATTTCTTTCCTTGGAAGGATATTTTGCATCTTACACGGATGGGAGGTTGAGGGTGGGTGTGAAGAATCGTGAAACTCATGAAGCTGATATTTCCCTATCCTCTCCAGCAGTATTCCCTTTTCCGTCCTTTCCCAGGAGCCTGTCAATCCACACCCAAAACAAAGACAACAAAGGAATCCCCACTGGAACCAGGCCATCCTCAGAAGCGTAGCGCCAAGAAGATATTCTCCACGCCCATGATGTAATGAACGAGCAAGGCTTTCCCCCTCCCCAAAAACTCTTTGCTGCTTTCCGACTTGGCTCTTTTTTGGATATGCCTCCTTTTTTACTTCACGCTGAAAGTTTTTTCCTGCATATTCAGTTTGAGACTGCTCACTCCGAGCCTCGCACCCACTCTCCTGCGATGAGCGCTATTCCCAAGGTGCGCTCTTTCCAAGTAATTGCCCTGTTTTTCCGAATGCACCGGATCTGGTGCCACACTGATGCTGTGCTTTAATTTGTGGGTAAATAGGCTTTCTGCTGAGTTTAAAAGCACGGCACCCGTTGGGGGAATTAGCTGTGGGGGGATTCTGGAAGGCGAATCATTAGAGGAACGAGGCACCTTGTTTCTGGCTGTGCATCCAGGAACTTAAGCAGGTGGATAATACGGCAAACAAGGGCGCTGACGGTAACTGAGCTGACCTCACACATCACGCGCTCATCGCGCTTCGCCTGCTGAGCCGTACTGCCAATCAACACAAACATTCAGAGTTGCTGGATGCTGGTAAACAGCTGAGCTGCTACAGGCAAAACTCACCACGAATTAAGGCGGCAGAGGCGAGCGCCATTAAACGTGACATAGATTTGGAGTCAGAACTAACTTTGGTATTCAAAAGAAAAACATGACGCTTTATTTGGGGTTTGGGGTGGTTCAGGGGATGCACATAAACGAAATATACATATCCTGAGAAAGTTCATATCCTGCATACAATTTAACATCCTGGCTAAGGTGCCAGCGGGAGCGCTCGTGTATTTTCCAGATGACAGCAAAAAGAACTTGAATTGCTCCCTCAATTTTGATTGGACACATAAAAGTAATACATCACCTGAATCTGTAGAAAGTTTAATTTTATTTGTGTACGCTCAACATATCAACAAATCTTTGTGGTTTTTTAAAATAAAGAAAATATACAGGGTGTCCTTTCAGTCTTCTCACCGTGAAATGCGTCACTAAAATGAACTAAAACTCAGCGAATACATGACACAGAAACATGAGAGATATATCTATAGAAAGCTTGAAATGTCTACTTTTAAATTAAGTAAATGTAATCGAAAACACACATTCTGTGTTTAATCCGTATACCATGTCCTGTTTTTCTCCTCTGAGATCGTTACGTCTAATTAGATCACGCTCACGCGCTGTTCGGCGCTATTGCTATTACAAACATCCACGTGAGAGACGCGCTATGTGACCGCCCACATCAACTCGTAAACAAAGCAGCAACGTGTTGGTGTTGGATACTTTCGTTTTTGGAAGAAGGCGTTGAGAGGAAAAAGCCTTGTATTTACTCCAGATTAGGACGCGCTGAGAGGAACAGGCTAAGCTTGTGTATGTCACAAACAGAATGCGAACACAGCTACAGGCAGCTGACGAGAGGATCTTGTATACAGTGCAAGTAATGTTTCTTATTGGCATTAGATAATGTGTTGTAGTGACAAACTTGAACGCATTTACTAGTTGGACTTTTTCAAAACTATAATTCCTGACTAAAATGTGTGAAATCGAGTGCATTAGGCAACTTTTCAATGCATCTGTAAGGCGTCAAGAATGTTTTATGTTTCATAAACAAATTGACATACAAGTAGGGCTAATGTTTAGATGATATAAAAGTTATGTCTAAGAATGCTTAGACCAGTCTTTACTGTTAAATACTCTGCAAATATCTGCTCAAATGTGTATGTGTTCAATAATAATTTAGTTTCTCAGATGTTGTTTTTGTACTGTATAATAATAAATACAAAGCATGTGTGCATATGATAGCTATAAAATCACATGGGCAATATTAGTGATTGCTACTGTAACAATATTGCTTCAGGCCTATCAACATGCTCACTGATTTAATCATTTATTTATTTTAGTGACCAGATACCTATATGAATATTTTTTGGGATATAAATTATAGAACTAATGCTTTATTTAGCAAGGATGCTTTAAATTGCTCCTGATATTAACATGCTCACAGATGTTTTTGTTTTGTTTTGGTGATCTGATACCTGCATAACAGATGAATCCTGCAAACTTTTCCTCTGAGTGTGTTGTATCAGATCTTCAACAACACTGATTTTCTATTGGTAAAACAAGATCCTTGACTACTGCTGAGTTTTGCAAGCACTTAAATATCAGGTGTGATTTACTTGTGTTACTTGTTGAACAATTCAGAAAACAGTTTTCAGAAATTACACAACGTCTGTTCACATCTCTGTGGTTAGATCACTGTGCTCAATAATGTGTCTTTGACCTTCGTAATGTATGTTTATATTATACTGTGTTATAAATAAAATACAGATAATTTCACTCCCTCGCATATTCTCTTTCGAACACAACACATGTCTTAGAAAATTTAAATAAGTATATTGTTTTTTGTGAATGACTGAACGAGATGATTTTAACGTCGTTTTGTAGAAAAATGATACGTCAAAACTTCTCCAGGGCCCCAAAACACCCTCAGACCCCAGAGGGTTTAACAATTTGTGACCCTGCACCACAAAACCAGTCTTAAGTAGGCAATAGCCAAAAATGCATTGTATGGGTCAAAGTTATGGATTGCCGAAAATCATTAGGATATTAAGTAAAGATCATGTTCCATGAGGATATTTTATAAATTTTTCTTTCCGTAAATAAATCAAAACTTAATTTTATTATTATTATTATTATTATTATTTTATTATTATTATTATTATTATTAATAATTTTAATTTTAATTTTAATTTAATAATACATTTGTCACATTTTGAAGTAGTTATTATGCTTATAATGCATTCGTTTCAGTATATATATATTACATTGTTATTACACTTAATGATATATACTAGTTATTACACAATTATGCTTATAATACATTTGTCACAGCATACATATTGCACTGTTATAACACTATTATTACACTTAATGATATATATACTAGTTATTACACTATTATTACGCTTATAATGCATTTTTAATGCACAGTATATATTACACTGATAATACATTGTTATTACACTATTACACTTAATGATATATACTAGTTATTACGCTGTTATTACACTTATTACACTTAAATATATAATAGTTATTATGCTATTATTACGCTTATAATGCATTTGTCACAGTATACATATTACACTGTTATTACATTATTATTACACTTGAAATATTTAATAGTTATTACCATGTTATTACACTTAAAGAAATATAATAGGTATTATTGTTATTACGCTGTTATTACACTTAAGGAAAATAAGTTATTACACCGTTATTACGCTATTATTACACTCAAGGGAATATTATAGTTATTACCATGTTATTACGCTGTTATTACACTTAAAAAATAATAGTTATTACACGGTTTTTACACTGTTATTACACTATTATTACACTTGAAATTATATAATGTTATTACACTATTTTTATGCTTATAATGCATTTGTCACAGTATATATTTATTACACTTATTACACTATTATTACACTTAATGATATGTAATAGTTGTTACACTGTCATTACACTATTATTACACTTAATGATATATAATAGTTATTACACTGTTAATACACCATTATTACACTTAATGAGATACACACATCTATATATATATATATATATATATAGTTATTTAAGATTAAAATCAATTACATTACAGTTAAAATATATATTTTGTATTATGAAATAATCAAAATCTATAAAGAGTGATTAAAATTATGTCTTGACAAACTATATGAGCTAAACTAGATTTATGGAATTTGTGACTTTTTTGTGGCATTTTAGAAGTTTGTCTTGAGAAGTAGCTAATAGGTTGTTTTTGACATTTCCAAGAGTGTATTTGCATTGTCAAGTCCCATTTGAAGGTGGATGAATCCTAATAATTAAAACAGACATATTAGGAACAGCAGAGTGCTAATAATATGTTCAAATGAAACAGGCAACATGAGCTCAGCAGACCCTCTTTGCAGTTAATCACTTTGAAATAAAAGACAAAACATCTCAAGAGAATAAACCAATTATAACGAGATAAAAGGCAGCTAAAAATAAGGTTGCAATGAAAAGGAAAGTGCTGCCGCTTGTTTGTTCACTATGACTTGCACTGCTGGAGCAGCTTTGACTTAAATGGGATCCCAGAGGTCCGGGTACTGGTTAAACACATGCAGTGACAACCCAAGCATAACTCGAAACATTCACTCTGTCCCACAGGTAAAACGCGGCGTGGACATTTAGTGTCATACGAGTTTAACTTTAGATGCGTCTCCAGCGAAAGCGTGACAGCCGGCCCTCCGTGCACCGAGCAAACTTTTACGCTCTAATTTCCATTCCCAAAAGTGGACGCCTGAGAACAAATGTATCGGTGATGGACGTTCACAAATGACAAACCCAACACCGAGCCGTTCCCTCGCGCTACCTGGAGTGCACGTGTGCGGAGCGCACGCAGAAATTCAATAGGTGAGCCTCTCGTCACGATGCTTGATGATTGAATGACAGCTTTCAAGAGAGTTAGTGTCCCCCATCGTCAATTAGGAGCAAACCTCATTGACACGCATAAAACCCTGCCATCCTGTGCTTGCGGTAATTGCAGGCATGACAGTTTATCATTATCCATGAAAACCGCTGGGTTTTGCAAGCGCCACGCTTTTTTTTCAATGGTCCTCCTCGACTGGAGAGTCACTCCACTTTTTTGTGTCTATTTGTTTCCATGTGATTATTTTTTTCCCAGGGCCAAACAGTCATTTTACTTTAATGAGCTCACCGTTTTCAAACATGCCGAAACAGCGACAAGTATGGAGAGTCGGGTTGCGGGGGCCAATTGAGAACTTTAATCAAGGCAACCAATAGACAATTACGACAAATTGCTTTTGAAAATCCTCAATGTGTTTTTGGCTTTGTCCATGACTTCATATTCCTTTTAGCTCTTAATCTATCATTTAACTTATAAGCTAGTAAGTACACGCATGCTTTGAAGGGTTGACGTTAAGGTCAAGTGAAATCTGGGAAATTATAGCGTTGATTTAGACGAGACTTTTGAAGTGTAGAGTTTAAAGTAGCTTCACAAGTGTTTTCTTTTGTGGGCGGGACTTGTTAAAGAGCCTGTTATATATTAGGGCGTGGGGCAGTCTCATTCTAGGGCGCATTTGATTGGACAATGATTTGTAGTGCAAGATGAGTCATACATATTTAGAGATGAGTCAAACACACTTAAATTTGACAGACTTTAGGACTTTGATAGCGTAAATAATGCTAATCTCATCAAGATTACTGGTGAAAATGGTCATTAACTGAGGGTTTTTGATTTACAAAAATATTACTAGAAAATTAAGATGCAGAGTATTGTCAGGCATTCACCTCAGCCACCCTCACTATCGTCGTCACAGCACACCCGCTCTCTCTCACCCGACTACTGATTGCCAGCACCTGATTCCACTCAGCCCCGCCCTATTTAAGGCCCTGGCAATCAGTACCTCACTGTCTGGTCTACTGTTCACAACCTGATGTTAGCTCCAGACCTCTCCATGCTCTTCTCCCCCGGATTTCCCTCGCTACTACCAAGACTCTGTGCTGTGTTTACTACTTGGACTCATATACCAACTCAATTCATCAACGGACTTACAGATAAGCATTGCAATTGCTCAAACTATTCTTGCACTTTATTCCTTCAACATTGTCAGTAAAACTCCTGTTTGGTTTGCACCTAATATCTGCCTCTGGTCTCATCCCACTGATGTTGTGACAAGTATTAACCATTAAAAAAAAAACTATTATTTATATACTTTTTAAATATTTATTAATATTAATAACTTTTTTTAAGTTTAAGTTTTTAAATTTAATATTTGATTTTATTTCAGCTTTATTTCAATTTATATTTTGAAGTTTTTATTTTATATTTTCAATTTTACGTTTAATTTTAGTTGAAAGTTTAGAAATGCTGTGCCTTTGTCATATATTTATATATTTATATATTTCTAATAAGCTTTTATGTTTATTTTAGTTTCCATTTCATTTCAAGATAACATTTCTAATTTTAACTTTTTTTAAGTTTAAAGTTTTTTATTTAATATTTTATTTTATTTAAGCTTTATTTCAATTAATATTTTAAATGAGATTATTTTATATTTTCAATTTTACATTTAATGTTATTTTAAATTTTAGGTCATTTTTATCACTTTTAAAATATCTGTTTTTTTTTTTTTTTAAATACATTTCTAATAATTTTTTATGTTTATTTTAGTTGTCAGTTTATTGCCTAGGCAACATTTTTAATTTTCACTTAATTTCTTTTTATTTAAGATTTTATTTTAAGCTTTATTTCAATTAATATTTTGAGTTTTTATTTTATATTTTCAATTTTACATTTAATTTTAGTTAAAATTTTAGAAACGCTGTGTGGTTTTGCCATTTTTATTATATATTTTTAAAATATTTTTAAATGATCTTTTATGCTTATTTTAGTTTTCAGTTAATTGGCAACATTTCTAACATTTTTAATTTTTTAAGTTTAAGGGTTGGGTTTTTTTATAAATATTTTATTTATTTTAGCTGTTGAATTAAAAACTATTTCACTTTTAGTTAAACTGAAACTCTTAAAAAGTATAGTTTTTATTAAATATTTGATTTTTTTTTTTATGAATATTTCACTTGTTTGAATATTTGTTTCATTTTTGCACTTTATTCTGGTTATTATTTCATTTGTTCTTGTGTTTTATTTATCATGATGAAATATTGACTAAATCCAAAGGAAATTTTCATCAAAAGACAAAAACAATGGATAAAACCAAAACGAAATTTTCATAAAGCTGACCTCCAAGTTAACAGATTCAGATCAAAAGCCCTAAAACCGTTTTCATGGTGTCTGTAATATCACTGGAAAAACCGCTTGGGAGACGTTTGAAACAATTTCTATCCACTAACGCCCTCAGTGAATCACAAATGCCTGTAATTAAGACTAACGAGAACGATCATGTACTTCAGCAGCAAACAGTCTGCGTTCATGAAGCCACTTAACGTCCGGTCGCACAGCAGGCACCATTTGTTAAAAATGAAAAGTCCCTTTCCTTCCTCTTATCACGGCTGTTAAATAAGGATATTGACCCGTAAATTCCTCAAAAGGCTCCGGCGTCACGAGGCCCCGAACGCTATTTGTTGTGATGGGGCCCGTGTTTGTTTTTGTCTAAGTGATTCGATATGTTCTGCAGTTGCAGCATAGTTTCTTATGACATCTCTAAGCTTAGGGTTACCTCTCTTTTTTTTTGCTTCTGAATAATTCATGAACAGAAATCCAATACTATTGAGTTGGAGTGAGGGGGACTCAGAAAAAAAAAGTTGAATTACAAAACATTGCATTCTTTCATCTCATGAAGTTTTGCGAGGAGCAAGGGTCAATTAAGAGTCCTCTGGCTACGGTGAGTATGAATAATGCACCACAGGGCTGAAAAACCTTGGGAGACTTGCTTTACTTGTGTAGATTATTGACGCTCCTACCGCTTTTTTTTTTTTCTCCTCCTCTCTCCTCAGGTGAAAAAGGACCCTTTGTCTGCGGTGTCTCTGACTGTTCATGCCTCAATAGCCTGGAGGCAAAATGGGCCTAATTTGCACAGGTCTGTTTTGGGGCCAATTATTATAATACCAAATGTTCTGGAAACACAATAAAATTGAAAACAATAAAGAGCAGAGCCGCCAATATTGTCATACATTTTACATTTTAATGAATCTCTCATTAAAGATGTATTTTATCAGTTTGGCGATTCGCAGTGCTCCTCTTTTTCACCTTTTTGAGTGGTATTGTAAGATTTAATAGCTTATGTGTATAATAGGCTTTATACATGGTGGTGTTTTTCAAAAACGGTGAAAATATGCAAGAATTCACAATTTAGTTTATCTATAGATTTTAGTTGTAAGTGACGACGTTATTGCTCCTGACATTGATGTCTCAGGTATGTTCACAAAATGCTTTCAGCTCACTGAGAAAACATAACTCAAGGGCAAGGTCTCATCTGGCACTCGAGAAAAAGTCCTTATGTTATTGGGAACATTGCACGCTCTAAGTGCTGCTGTATTAATGAGCATATGTTGAGTTATACAATTTATTGTATGTACACTGTGCACCGCATGGCTTTCATACAATAGTTCGCCCAAAAATGAAAATTCTGTCAGCCTCAAACCTGTATGACTTTTATATTCTATGGAATACAAAAGAAGATATTTCCATATTTCCAAGCTCTATGTCGTTTTGGACGCCACTGACTTTCACTGTATTGACAAAAACATAGAAGAAAGTAAGTTCTATGGGTTTGGAATGACGTGAAGGTGACAGAATTTTCATTTTTGGCTCATTAAAGCTGTTTAATGGTTTGTGCATATACATGCTTATAGGTGATCAGTTTTCTAAAACTATGTGAAAATAATCCATTGTTGTAAAAGCCCATTTTTAGCATAGCATAGATAGATTCTGCAAAAAATCAGAATTATGAGATTTAAGTTGGAATTTTGACTTTCTCACAATTCAGAGTTTCTCATCTTGCAGTTCTGACTTATTATCTTGTAAATATCTCGTAAACATACAATATCTTGTAATTCTTAGTTTATGTATCATAAATCTGTCTTTTTAATTCTCAGAATCAATTTTGAAAAAAAAAAAAAAAAAAAAAAAAAAAAAACAACACCTAAGAATTACAAGAAATTGCAAGAAAGGGGTGGGGGGGTTTGTGAGAAAGGCAAGATGTACAGTAAACTCAGAATTCTGAGAAAAATGTCAAAACTGCAACATGGAAACCCAGAATTGTTAAATTTACTCTGAATTTTCTTAGAATTCTAAGTTTAAATCTCGTAATTCTGACTTTTTTTCGGAACTGCTAGATATAAACTCTGACTGAGTTTCCATCTTGCAACTATGACTTATTTTCTCTGATTTCTGAGCTTACATCTCACTGTTTCCACCAAAAAAATAAAAATTCTGAATTGGTAGAAATTAACTTTTCTGATTTTTTAACAATTCTGACTTTCTCACAATATCTTGTAATTCTTAGTTTATATACCCTTTTTTCTGAATTCTGAGTTGAAAGAGTTCTGAGAAAATTCTGAGTTTCCATGTTGCAATTTTGACATTTTTCTTTGAATTGTGAGTTTACTATACAAAAACCCCCTCTCAGAATTCTGACTTTCTTGCCATTTCGTGTAGTTTATGTAACGCAATTCTGTTTTTTTTTCCTCAGAATTCTGAGTTTATGTCTTGCAGTTCTAAAAAAAAAAATCAGAATTATGAGAATTCAGAATTTAAACTCAGAATTCTTAGAAAATTCAGAGTAAACTTAATAATCCTGAGTTTTCATCTTGCAACTATGACTTATTTTCTCTGAATTCTGAGTTTACATCTCACTGTTTCCACCAAAAAAATAAAAAATAAAAATTCTGAATTGGAAGAAATTAACTTTCATTTTCATAACAATTCTGACTTTCTCACAATATCTCATAATTCTTAGTTTATATACCATTTTGTGAAAGAGTTCTGAGAAAATTCTGAGTTTCCATGTTGCAATTTTGACATTTTTCTTTGAATTGTGAGTTTGAAAAAAAAAAAAACAGAATTCTGACTTTTCTTGCCATTTTGTGTAATTCTTAGTTTATGTATCAGAATTCTGGCTTTTTTCTCAGAATTCTCGCAGTTCTAAAAAAAAAAAAAACGAGATTTAAACTCAAAATTCTTAGAAAATTCAGAGTAAACTTAATAATCCTTGCAGTTATGACCTTTTTCTCTGAATTCTGAGTTTACATCTCACCTTTCTCACAAAAAACTCCTTTAAAATTCTGACTTTCCTGCAATTTCTTGTAAATCATAGTTTATTTATCTGAACTTTGTCTTTGTTTTCTCAGAAAAAAACTCACAATTTAGTTTCCATCTTGCAATTATGAGTCAGAATTCTAACTTTCTCACAATTCCTCATAATTCTTAGTTTATGTATCAGAATTTTTTTTTTTTTTTTTCCATCAGAATATTACATTTATATCTTGGAATTCTTGGAATTCAGAATTATGAGATTTAAGCTCCGAATTCTGACGTTCAGAGAGAGAGAGAGAGAGAGAGAGAGAGAGAGAGAGAGAGAGAGAGAAAATCACAAATGCTGGATATAAATTTAGAATTCTGACTTTCTTGCAATACCTCATAATTCTGTTTATGTATCGTAATATTGTATTGTTTCCTCAGAATTCAGTTTGAAAAAAGGTCAGAATTATGAGATATAAACTCAGCATTCTGACAGATTTCCTCACAATTCAGACTTTCCATCTTGCATTTATGACCTTTCTCTCTGAATTATGAATTTACATCTCACTGTTCTGTGTTTCTGTTTCTGTCATGGAATAAAGAACAAATAAATGTAATTTCTAACTTTTATCTCACAATTCAACCTTCTCAGACTTCTCAGGGTTTATATTTTGCAAAAACGCTTAAATATCATTAACTGTATACACAAAAAAAAAAGAAAGTCAGTCATGCAGTATTTTGGAACAACATGAGTTTGAGTAAATGATGACAGATTGATCATTTTTGGGTGAACTATCCCTTAATGAGAAGATCATGCACTCTAATCACGTCTAATTTAAATACCTTAAGTATTATTTAAGAGGACTGTTGTATATGTGGGTGCTGCATCTGTCATGTTGGTCAGAGGCTGGATACTTTCAGATGGCCACACAGGCAACACTAGATGTCAGTGTTCTCGCTGATGTCGGGCTGCAAGCTTTTTGCTTTTTGAGAAGCAAATAGTTTGAGAAGTTGATGCTTGCACTTTAGAACTTGGGGATCCTGATGGATTTCCTTATATTAGAGGGACTGTCTATGAGGAGTTAGGGGCTATTACTGTGCCAAGCCTGATCACAGGGCATCACTTTCATCTTGCCAACACTCTTGTATAATTAGCAGAAATTTGCTGAGATGTGTTTTCTCCTCCCTTCATTTCCTAAGATGAATCATCAGGAGTATAGACTAAACTCCCTTTCTTAACTCCTAGGATGCAAAAGTTAAATGTAAAATTAATGGTTCGTCATATTTAGGAGATATATTTAGTATATTTCTTTTCGGTTTCGCGCTTTGAAGGCGATGGATTTCACCTAACGTGCCTTAGACGTTCGCCTTCTGAAGGCGTGCAAGTTTGAGGTTTGACAGAAACTGTGCAGCATCACAATTAAAGCATTTCTCTCAGGTGTGCTCCATCTAATAATCATAAACAAACAAAAAGTACTCAAGTCATAAATAATCTATCCACTCACAAGTGTTTTAATCTTGAGTATAGCTATAAAACATGCCTGTGGTCAGTCAATAATACTAAGATCTCTCAGGGTCGTTCTATAAAATCTGTTTTTAATTTGAAAAGCTGATTTAAAGATGCAATTTTCATTCCATGCACTCTGTCAAACAAAGAATGACTTAGAATAAGTATTATATAGGCCTATAGAAGTATTAGGCCTACATATGGGTAATCTTTTAGAAATACGAATAATTATATAATTATTATTTTTTTATTTTTATAATTATTATAATTATATAATATAATTATTTAACTGTTGTTAAGTCAGCTTTTCCACAAAAATAAATATAATTGTTTACGCTTACATACTTATGACAAGTTGAGTAGAGAAAGCAGCTTTTTGGTGAAATGACCCCTAGCGCTGACTCTATTAAAGTTTGTGATGACGTCACGGGGGAGGGCTCAGTTTCGATGTTTGTGAGCACCAATCAGAGCGCAGAAAAACCCGGAACTTCTGAGAGTGCGAGAAAGAGCGCCTCTATTCAATTTGAAAACAACGAACAACAGGTATGAAGTGTTTTTATGTTTATACATTTTATATCGTTTTATTTATAAGTCGTAACTGGGTCATGAAGTTACCTATATAGGCTGTAGCCTATTGTACAGTTTAGTTTTAATTTCAAAAACATATGACAACAGAAGTGTACTTATACAATGTTCTCGTGTTCAGTCAGTCATGCGAAAAAGTGTTTATTTTTTTGAGTAATTAGCATATGTCATACTAAAATATGCAATATTGTCTCCAAATCCCCTGTGTTTAATGGCAAACGGTGACTTAGTAAAAATAGGCTGTTTTGCGTTCAATATGGTGACCTCGTAGGTTTGTGTATAACTTTAAATAACTAAGCAGTTATGCAAATAGGATCCAAATTCAGTGTTTTTGATCTTTTGTGATTTAAAAGTTTTGTTAACAAACAAACAGACATTAAAGAGTTTTTATTATTCATTGTGTCAAAAGGAATGACATTGTTAATCAACTAAAAAACAAGTAAAGCTACTTATTTATTTATCCTCTAGGTTCTGTTTAGGATCTAACAGACTCTTAACTTTAAGTATGTTTGAAGCAAGTTTGTTTATGCTTATAATAATAATGATATGTGACGCTTTTATGAATAGAGGTGATTAAAAACAAAATTTCTTAACTCTGTGAGATCACATTTCATTCACTAAAGTTAGATTACTTCTCAAAAATCTCAAAAACCCCATATGTGACCCTAGACCACAAAACTAGTCATAAGGGTCAATTTTTCAAAATTGAGCTTTATACGTCATCTGAAAGCCGAATAAATACGTTTTCCATTGATGTATGGTTTGTTAGGATGGGACAATATTTGGCCGAGATACAACTATTTGAAAATCTGGAATCTGAAATATTGAGAAAATCACCTTTAAAGTTGTCCAAATGAAGCTCTTACTAATGCATATTACTAAACAAAAATTAAGTTTTGATATATCTACAGTAGGAATTTCACAAAACATCTTCATGAAACATGATCTTTACTTAATTTTCTAATGATTTTTGGCATAAAAGAAAAATCAATAATTTTGACCCATACAATGTATTTTTGGCTATTGCTACAAACATACCCCAGCAACTTAAGACTGGTTTTGTGATCACATATGTGACCCTGTACCACAAAACTAGTCATAAGGGTCATTTTTTGATATTGTTGGGATAGGACAATATTTGGCGAGATACAACTATTTAAAAATCAGTTATCTAAGGGGGGAAAATAATCAAAATACAGAGAAAATCACTTTTAAAGTTGTTCAAATGAAGGTTTTAGCAATGTATATTACTAATTAAAGGTTAAGTTTTGATATATTTACGGTAGGAAATTTACAAAATATCCTCATGGAACATGATCTTTACTTAATACCCTAATGATTTTTGGCATAAAAGAAAAATCAATAATTTTGACCCATATTTTTGGCTATTGCTACAAATATACTCGTGCTACTTATGACTGGTTTTGTGATCCAGGGTCACACATATAAAACAAGAAATAAATGTAGACTGTAGAAGTTTTGCCCTGTGGCAAAACGCAAAGGAAAACGAAACAACAATAAAATAAATAAGCTAAGTTGTTAAGGCTATTTGGGTTTGTTTAGTTATATTTTTCAGCAGTGCCTTGTTACTAGGGTCAAACTGAGACCGATCTGAATAATTTTACTATTACATATTCTATATGATACCATGATACCACAGTGATGAAAAACCTAGAAATCTAGTTGTAAAATTGCCATTTCCTGGGCCTGCAAATTTCATCGTGGAAATGAGTAACATCTTAAGAAGTCATGCGAAAGGCATGTACATTTCTATAGGGAATGTAAATGTTTATGCTTTTGCTCAGCTTTGAAATATTTAATCAGCTAGTTGTTGCCGTTTGTAGAGTTAAACTTGATGCAAGCCATCATGATGACATCAGTTTGCTTTTATTGGACCTTATTTGCACTTGTTTCCTTTTTTAATTTAAAAGCGTGGTACCTGTATGTTAAATTTTAAGGTATTTAAAATGTAATAAATAAATAAATAAATAAAATGTTATATATATATATATATATATATATATATATATATATATATATAGTATTTCTTTAAAATTAACACAAATGTTTTATACTTGTCTAAATGCATGGTCATTGCCATTAACTAAAACTAGAACTAAAGCCATAAACCATTTTCAGTACTTGAAATAAAATAAACATTAAATTAAATAAACTTTTTTTTTCTGCTACACTACCAGTCAAAAGTGTTTGAACAGTAAGATTTTTATTTATTTATTTTTTTTTGTAAAGAAGTCTCTTCTGCATTTATTTGATCCAAAGTACAGCAAAAACAGTAAAATTTTAAATATTTTTTACCATTTAAAATAACCATTTTCTATTTTAATATATTTTAAAATGTAATATAATCCTGTGATTTCAAAGTTGTCTTTTTAGCATCATTACTTGTCACATGATCCTTCAGAAATCATTGTAATATCCTGATTTGTTCCTAAAAGAAAAAACATTTATTATTAACATTATTTAGAAAACAGTCGTAGAATTTTTTCCAGGTTTCTTTTTGTAACATTGTCACACTTTTGTAACATTATAAATGTCACTTTTGGTCAATTTAAAGCATAAAAATGCCCCCCCTCAAATTTCATCTAAATAATCTAATAATGTATTAATGATAATGACTTACCAGAACCATCAGAGCAATAACAGTGAGTGGGAATATTTGGAAGTTCTCCAGCTCCACCCCTCATCCATGTGGCTCTTCTGGGAAACAGATCTGTGGACTTGCCAATGCTGATGATGTTGCACTGCTTTATGTGCAGGTGTTACCCAACACCTTTATATTTAGATACAAGAGTGTTTGTAAAGAAAACCAGGGTTTGTCAGTGTAATTTTCCATATGTATGCACTATGCACAAAACCTTATACTGAACAAAAGAAAGTGGTCTTGTTTAATATAAGCGCTGAGTTATGCAAACAAACCCTGCCGGTTGCTCCATATTTAGTCTTTTTAACTAGGTACTCCTGACCCCAGTCCTCTTCAGCTGGCTTTTAATTGGCTTCACTGGGCCTAAAATGCTGCAATATTTCTCAAAATTGACTGCTTATTTGAGTGTCGAGAGTGATGCAATTTACAGTAAGTTGCTGGTAAAAATGGACCGTGGCTTCAGACGCAGCACTTAGCCAAGGCTGCATGGGGCACGCGAAACTTCAGGGGATGCATTTCGCGTTTTATGGAGGTTTTGTACAAACAATGGGACGGGCTCCACAAAAGCAGATGGGATGGGATTTTTTGGTGCTTTCGTTCCTTGTGGATGTTCGTATGCACACCTCTCAGTCTTTTCGGGTTGATCGGGCTGCCTTGTTTACAGTGTGTTATAGAAGGGCTGACGCCAGCTTCCCTCGGGAGAGAACAAGGGTTAATTGCTGTTAAAGTGTTGGTCTCGTTCCTCTTTCTGGCCCTGACGCTCCATTAGAGCTGACACTAATGAGGCAGTGCAGAGAGGACACCCCGGAGTCGAGGGACAGCACCAGCGGCTGGGGGAGGGAGTCATGATGGAGAGACTTTACTTAGCTGAGAGAGAGAGAGAGAAAGCATGTACTAAGTCATAGATCAAGAGTGTGTGTTGTTGGGATGTGTGTAGGTTTGGCTTCTCTTAATTGGAGGCTTACCCTCTGCATATGTTGTTTGTTTGTCATTACGAATTCATAGGGGACTGAATCGCTGGTCGTTCCTCATACTTGTTGGTCTGTGCAGCCAATGGCATTTGCTTAGTTATTGCACCGTATTGATTGTAATTTACAAATGTCAAAATATGGATTTTTAACACCCTAATAATATGAATGATGAAGTTGGCTAAATATTAAAATAAGTGCTTTTCTAAATAATTGATCATTGATTAATGAAGTCAACAAAAGATGTAAAATTGTTTAGTATGTTAAATATGATCATTTATTTTCATTTTAATATAGATTTTTTTTAATTTGTATGAAATATAATGAAGAACATGTAAAAATAAAAAATATATATAAAGTTTTATCAAATTATGAATGGTTAAAATTACTAATATAAGAACTCAATGCTGAATTATTAAAATATTTTTAATTTATTGTCATTGCTTATACGATTCAGTCATTTTAGAAAGTCATTTGTTTTAAATATATTCATTTATTTTTGTTTTCAGTACTAAATAGACTATAATTTCTATATTCTACAAGTTATATCAAATATAATGATACAAAATAAAATCATTATTAAAATATTTGTTATATATTATAATATCTTATACATACACATGAATATATAATGAATTTGATAAAATCAGAAAAAATATGCATTTTACTTATTTTATAGCAAATTATTTAAAAAATATGAATATATGCAAACTTGGTTAAAGATATAAGGATATTATCATTTTAGAAAATCATTTAATGTTTTTAATATTTTCATTTTTTATTTTACTAAGTACTAAATAGACTACAAGTTCTAGATTCGACAAGTTTTATCAGATATAATACAAATTATAAATTTTATCAAATGATGAATTATTAAAATGACTAATATAAGGAAACTAACTATAGAATTCTTTAAATTGTTTAATCAACAATTTATAAAAATTATAAAAAAATGTAATTGTTATTATATGTAAAAATATACATTACAATGTATTGTGTGTATATCTATCTGTCTATCTATAGATATGTAACACACACACAAACAAATTAATATAACAAATATTTAAGTATATATGTACTTAAGTATACGTAAATAAATGAAAAAAAAAAAATTTTAAACAATTAATTATATAACTAAAGTTATATGTTAAATATAAATATGTAAAAGGCTCTGTAGGCTTATTATTTTTGCATTTAATTTATCAGCCAGTAATTTTGATGGCCATTTACATTGGGACACTTAGCAGACTCTTTTATCCAAAGTGACTTACAAAAAAGGACAATGGAAGCAATCAGAATGAAATATTACATTTAATAGTGATTTTCTTTTTTGTAGGTGGTGACACTGATCTGGAGTCAGCACCCTCAACTGGTCAGTCATGAGTTTTGCTCCAAGTCCATTCACCCCCATGGGCATCCGCAGCATTCAGGAGCAGCGGGACCGCTGGGAAAGGAAGAGGAGCCGCACGGCCCGCGAGCTAGTCCAGAGTGAACAAAGATACTGCGAACAGCTGGATTTAGTTGTCACGGTTAGTCTCTCAACAGGTCCAACATTACACAAACACCCATGGGCTGAATTGGTCAATTTTGTGTCGCTTATCACGGTTGGATTCAGTCATAGAAACAGAAAAATGTGTTTGTTGTGCTTCGTTGATCATTAGAATATCCTAATTAAATCAAATCTGAAATTCTAATTATCTTCAAGAGCTTTATTCACTGTTTCAACAGCACAAGGTTTTCTGTTTATCGAGTGGTCCTTGACATCATCACAGGGCTATTCTTTTGAAATTCATGGTTTATAACCTGTTCAAGGCTTTTATTTTACAGCTAATTAGTTTTACCTTTAACAAATGCTGAGATTTCCATGTCATTTCCGTGCATGTTTTGTCGTACATCAAAATAATTGGCATTAGAACTTGAAAAGCTAACATGGCGAACTCGCACGTCGGTCTTATTGTTTTCGAGCGCCGCAGCTAATTAATCGCTTGACCGTTAAAACACAACTTATTTTGAGAAGGCAAACCACGTCGCCTTCCGCCTCTGGTGAGGATACGCGGCTCGTATTAAGCCGTCGGAGGTAATTGAGATGTCATTGCTGCAAAATGCTTGGCTCTCCACAGATTTGTTCTCGCTTTGTCTCAAGGGTGCGCGACGAGAGGTGACACTCTCGGTAAGATGAAGAGTCATGTACGAGTGGCGTCTGAAAATTTAATTTTCTCTTCCTCCTGTCTCTTTCTTTTCTCCAGTACTTTGTGGAGATCTTGAAGGCCAAAGGAACCCTCAGGCAGGACATTAGAGAAAGCATCTTCAGTTCAATTAAATCCATTCATTTAATAAACCAGTAAGTATCCTTTAAATAATTAAGTGAATATTCGCGCTCAGGGGAGAGAGACGGCTGAGGGTGGCTGGCTTTGATACCGTTTAAAAAGGACGAGAGGGTAGGGGAGTATTAATTGGGGTCTAACAGGAGAATCAAGTTTGAGAACTTGGAGATTGCCTGGTGTGCCTTATCTTATGTTATTCTCTTTAATTGGATTGCGAATCGATGCGGATGCTGGATTTAGGCTTACAGCTGCACTTTTTCCAGAGTATTTCACGTTATCCCGCCACACTTACCATCAGAGGTGACGGCCGCCTGTTCGTAATGGCTGCCGTTTGTGTCTTCCAAGCCTTTTGTGTCGATTACAAATAAGCTTTTGCAATCGCTGGTGTTTTAAACATGCATTTTTAATGAAAGTGTGTTCATTATCATGCGTTCATTACTGATGCTCACAGTCTTTCCACCTGATTTCAACACTACTGTGGGAGATTCACCAGTTATAGGCATTAGGCTATTCAATACAAGGCTCAAAGTCAGCATGAAACACCATTCGCAACCCATTTTACCTTTTCAATCAGATTTTTAGCACGTCTCAGTGCAGGACCTGATTTTATCCAGTAAGATCTTTGAGATGAGGAAGGTTGGAAGGGAATGGGGTTGTAATATCAAAATTTCAGTAACTCATAACCTTGGCATTGTTAACATCATGCTCTACAGGAAATTTAGTGACTGTCTGTACCAAAAAATGCTATTGAATTAAGTCAAAATGAAAATAAAAAATTTGTTTGTGATAAAGTAATATTAGTAGTAATAAAATTATTTATATATATATATATATATATATACACTACCGTTCAAAAGTTTGGGGTCAGTCTATAAGGCAGACTTGTAATAGTCTTTAAAGTAGTCTCTTATGCTCATCAAGGCTGCATTTAATTGATTAAAAATATACAAAAAAAAAACAGTAATATTGCAAAATGTTTTTACAATATAAAATAATGTTTTTTATTTTAACATACTTTAAAATAGAATTTATTCCTGTGATGAAAAAACGAATTTTTATCAGCTGTTACTCCAGTCTTAAGTCTCACATGATCCTTCAGAAATCATTCTAATATGCGGATTTATTATTAGAATGATCAATGTTGGATAATATCATCAGTTGTGCTGCCAAATATTTTTTGGAACCTGTAATTTTTTTTTTTTTCAGGATTCTTTCATGAATAACAAGTTTAAAAAGTACAGTGTTTATTCAAAATATAAATATTTTATAACAATGTAAATTATTTATTATTAACTTTTAATAAACTTTTAATTATTAACTTAATACATCCTTGGTGAATAAAAGTATTAATTTCTTAAAAAAAAAAAAAAAAAAAAAAAAAAAAAGAAACAATAAAAATGTACTGACCCCAAACTTTTGAACGGTAGTGTGTATATATGTATATATATATATATATATATATATATATAGTTTTTCTGGATTCCATTATTTTCCATGTAATTTTTCTAAACTCTGTTTCAATGGTTAAATAAGAAGAAGAAGAAGAAGAATATTAATAATAGTAAAAACAATCAAAAAGCATGTCTAACTAATTTAAATAATGAAACTTACACAATTTAAAGTTAGACAAAAATTAAAAGTTACTTTTTATTATTAAATATTATGTTAAAAATATAATATAAAAATATTATGAATCTTATATAAAAAATTATATTAAAAATAGCTTATTATTATTATTATTATTATTTTATTTTTTTTTTTCAAATACTTTTTATTTTTCCTAAATTATGTATTAGTTTTCCATTAATTTTCTGGATTCCATTTTATATACTAATATATGAATAGTTTCATTAAATTTGAATAATCAAAAATTTCTTTAAATTGAATTTAATACATTCTTATGTTTTAGGTATTTATTTATTTTTGTAAATAAAATCTCGTAAATATTTTTTTAATGATAAATATTCTTTAAAAATAATGTTTTAATAATAATATTAGTAGTTGTATTACTATCATACATTTATGCATTTGGCAGATCCTTTTATCCAAAGCAACTTGCATTGCATCCTGTGAATCAGTCATTTCAGAGGTGTAGATGTGTCTTCTACAGTAATAGCAGGAATGCCAATTTTAAAAAAGTAAATGGAGTCCATTTTAATTCCGTGATGAACATCTTTAATTTTTTTTTTTTTTTTTTAAACCAGTGGTAGAGTGGTCATGCTAAGTCATGAAACCCAGCTGTGACTCTTCCTCATACAGACGATTAGACACTCTGCTTGAGGGGCCTTTATGACAGCTTGAGCAAATGAAAAGCCAGAGCCGCTGGAAACGAGGTGCAGAAGATGAAATAATACATCAGAAAAACTGGCCTGAAGAGCAGTCGGCATTGATCTGCCCATGCAGGCTGGGCAGACTAACAACAAATTAACTCACAGGTGTCAAGAAGCCTGTTCTTGTTAATTTTATCTGAGGCTATCTATGGCACAGAGCTCTCGTGAAGCGTTTTGTGTTTTGATGTACCACATCAGAAAGCAATGCAGAAAAGCATAAGGCCTCGTGTCCAAACGCCTGCAAGCGAACACGCTTCCAGCCTTTTATTAAGACCTTCAAGCTTGCGTTAGAAAAATCATCGCTCCTCAGTGCAGGTGAGCGGCGTTTGATATATTTAACAACTTGATCAATCTTCGAAAATTTACCTGACAAGCTCAGAGAGACATTTGCTAACCTAGTGAGGAGATTTTTACCGTGTGGTTTTGTTGTGTACGTATTACCGAGCGACTGGAAGGGGAACTGCTGACTGCCTTCGAGGGCTTCATCCAGGCCCCGTTGATTGAGAATCATAAAATTGTCTGAATAATGAATCACTGTGGGTCCCCGAGGCTCCCATCAATGCCTGATTGACGGGCCTCTCTACAAACAGTGGCTGAATGAAGATGGAGGGCTGAATTTCAGAGCCCGATGTATTGGATAAATCGGTGCTCGGTTACCATATATCATCATTAGAATCGGTTATTGAAGTGCCGGGTGAAGCGTAATGGCAGTCTCTCAATTTAGATCTGTGAACAGACAGCAGTGGCTGACATAAAGTGGCTGACTGATTAAAGCTTCTTCAGATAAAGTGATATCTGTGCTGGCTGCTGAAGGTTATTTGAATCCTTAGCTGAAATCATCACTTTTTATCTCTGACCAGTTGTAACGCAGAAAAACAGAGAACAAGGACAGGAGGTGAGCCATAGGTTGTTTTTATCATACACAGTATGCACTTCAAAATAGTATTAAAGCATCTGAATTTTATAAAGCATTATAGATTTTAATCTAATTTTAAATGATTCAGCCCAAAATCGTTTACTCATCTGTATGTCTTTCAAGACCTATTTGTCCTTATTTATTCTGTGAAATGAAAAAGAAGATATTTAGTAGGCTATCCAAGCTGCTCTTTTCCGTACAATGAAAGTAAATAGTGACCAAAGTTGGGGAGGGTTACTTTTAAAAGTAATGCATTACAAAATTGCTTTACACCATACTTTTTATGGTATGTAATGCATTATAGTGTTGCTTTACTTCATAAAAAAGTAACTAATTGTGTTACTTAGTTACTTTTTGTGGAAAATAATGCATTGCAATATTGCTTTACGCCATAAAAAAGTAACTGATTGTGCTACTAAGTTGCTTTTTATTAAAATGTAATGCATTACGATATTGCTTTAAGCCATTAAAAAGGTAACTAATTGCGTTAGCTACTTTATGGAAAGTAATGCATTACAATATTGCTTTATGTCATAAAAAAGTAACTAATTTTGTTACTTAGTTACTTTATAGTTACAGTATTGCTTTATGGCATAAAGTAACCAATTGTGTTACTTGGTAACTTTCTATGGAAAGTAATGCATTACAGTATTGTTTTACGCCGTTAAAAAGGTGACTGTATTACTTTTCATGGAAAGTAATGCATTGCAATATTGCTTTACGCCATAAAAAAGTAACTAATTGTGTTACTTAGTTATTTTTTGTGGAAAGTAATGCATTACAATATTGCTTTACGCCATAAAAAAATAACTGATGGTGTTAGTTGCTTTTTATTAAAACATAATGCATTAGGATATTGCTTTAAGCCATTAAAAAAGTAACTAATTGTGTTAGCTACTTTTTATGGAATGTAATTATTACGATATCGCTTTACATTATAAAAAAAAAGTAACTAATTGTGTTACTTAGTTACTTTTTATGGAAAGTAATGCATTACAATATTGCTTTATGGCATAAAAAGTAACTAATTGTGTTACTTGGTTACTTTTTATGGAAAGTAATGCATTACAATATTGTTTTACACCATTAAAAAGGTGACTAACTGTATTACTGTTCATGGAAAGTATATATTGCTTTACGCCATAAAAAAGTAACTGATTATGTTAGTTACTTTTTATGTAAAGTAATGCATTACAATATTGCCTTATGCTATAAAAAGTTAATAATTGTGTTAGTTACTTTTTATGGAATGTAACGCATTACAACATTGTTTTACACCATTAAAAAGTAACTAATTGTGTCACAGTTACTTTTTATGAAAAGTAATGCATTTCAATATTGCTTTACGCTATAAAAAGTTACTAATTGTGTTACTTAGTTACTTTTTATGGAACGTAATGCGTTACAACATTGTTTTACACCATTAAAAAGTGACCAGCTGTGTTACTTACTTACTTTTTATGGAAAGTAATGCATTTCAATATTGCTTTACGCTATAAAAAGTTACTAATTGTGTTACTTAGTTACTTTTTATGGAACGTAATGCGTTACAACATTGTTTTATGCCAATAAAAAGTGACCAGTTGTGTTACTTAGTTACTTTTTATGGAAAGTAATTCATTATGATATTGCTTTACGCCATGAAAAAGTAATTGATTGTGTTAGTTACTTTTTATGGAATGTAATGCATTACAGTATTTTACGCTATAAATGTAGCTAATTGTGTTACTTAGTTTCTTTTTATGTAATGTAATGCATTACAATATTGCTTTACGTCATTAAAAAGTAACTAATTGTGTTACTTTTATGGAAAGTAATGCATTACAATATTGCTTTGCATCATAAAGTAATTAATTGTGTTACTTAATTACTTTTTATGGAAAGTAATGCATTATTTTACTTTTGTGTTACTTTTTGTTGCCTGAGTCAGCTTTCTTGTTTATTTTTTAACAAAGTTATATTTTTGTTATATTTTGTTTTTGCTTTTATTTTTTAACAAAGTTATATTTTTGTTTATATTTTGTTTTTGCTTTTCACACCAAATGTGAAATTAATAAGCCTCAGCCTCTGCACCTTACTCCCAATTTCTCTCAACCTGGGACAGGAGAGGTGACAGTGAATAAATGGGAAAGCAACCTTTCAAAAGGTAACTTGAAAGCAATGCATTACTTTACTAGCTGCTTAGTTAAAAAGTAATCTTTACTTGTAATGTCACCCCCAAAACAGATAGTGACCACAGCGAGTAATTTCATAGCATTTCATTTTTTTGGTAAATAATAACTTTTTGGACTCTTTGTCATACCAACTTGTTGTATAGCATCAAAAGAACTACTTTAATGGTGATTTTTGTTCTTTGTGGAGCTTGACTGCTCTTGGTCACCATCCACTTTTGTATGGAAAAGAGCAGCCTGGACATTTTTCAAAACTTTTCCTTTTGTGTTCCACAGAAGAAAGCAAGTCATGCATGTTTGGAACAACATGAGGATGCAAAAATTAATTTTATTTATTATTGTGTTTTATTTGCACATTTTATGCATTTGACAGAATTACATTTTGAAACAGAAATTGTATATTTTTTTTATTTTAAATTTGACATTTTATGCATTTAGCAGAATATAATTTTAAACTTCTGATGTACTATTTCAATAATTCTATAATTTAGTTTATCCATTTTTATTTTATAAAGTTTTATGATTTTTGAGATATGATTATATAACATGAGAACAATGCATTCCAATCTTTCTCAGTTTTGATAAAAGCCTTCAAAATAATGCCATCCTCAAAGGCGACAATAATCCAATGACATCCTTGGAAATATAAAAATATCTGCCAGCTATATTTAAGTTTAAAAGCATAGCGTGCAGTTGGTTTGAAGTTCATTCTTTGTACATCACATCATACTCTTGGGTCGGTAAAGACTTAAATACATTACGTATTCATTAAACGCTGCTGAACAAGCAAACAAACAAACAAAACTCGAATATATTGTCACGCCGATGCCATTCATCAAAATTATGACTGTTTACCTGATGAGGGGGATAAGGCAATAGTGGGAAGAACCCAATTATCCTAGAATGCACCGTAACAGTGATCACCAACTTGAAAGGGCTGTCACTTAAGTAGCATAGAATCAAAAACGTATTTGAGAGATAAATATTCTGAGCGAGTGCGTCTTGAGGGTTTCTTAATGACAGTAAATGCGGTGTGGAAATAGATCAAATAGTATCTGATATGAGGGAAGAGGGTCCTTGTCGCTGGCGAAGGGAGGAGGGGGTCTCCCTACAAACCGAACGATGCGCGTATTTGTGTTTGTGTTGCCGCTAACCGCTCATCGGCGATAATTAGTATTCCTCGGTTCTCGCTTCCCGCAAATGAAGCCACATAGGCCTCCATTGTTTGGTTGAGTGTGTGCCCAGCCCAGATGTCGCAACCGCTAAGAATTAATGTAGATTAACGTGACGCGGGAGGAATGCTAATGTTATCTTTGTCATCTTCCTGACGGCCAGAGAATTTAATTGCCCTAAAAAAGAGCATAAAAAATGTAAGTCATAATTTCATATTTATTATAATAGCCTCTGGCTGTGAGGAGGAAAAAGGAAACACTATTTTTCCCGCCCTTTGCCCTCGTTAGAACTCTCTCGACTGCTCTAGCATCTCCTGATTACGAACAGAGGCTACCTTGGCTTGCAACTTCATTAAAATCTATTTAAATCAACTTCAACCGCAAAATGCTCCTTCTTCCAGCATGTAAAAATTGCAAAGTCTCAGGGAACATCATTAGGGAGAGTGTGTGAGTGTGTGTGCGTGTGTGTGTATCCGTACCTGTATTTCTGTTTGGTCTAAGCGGTACGAATGCACGATAGCTACCTCGCCTAGTTTGGATAATAAGCTCCCTCACAAGTGTCAACACCCTCACCCTTGAATTATATCCATGTCACCCTAATGTGCCTGACAGCCAGAGCACCAACTCTTCCATTCCTCTTGAACACCTTGTTTTGTTCCTGGTTTCGCAATGAGTGCGTTCCCGCTACAAAGCGCCGCACGCTTGCCCTTGGGCGCTAGCCTCTGCACCCTTGTCTCAAATAAGTATGTCACCCACAGGGAGGGGCCCTTGCATGACACCACACAAATCTGACTAAAAACACTTCCTTTTGCAAATACGTCTGCTTCTGAACTAACCCCCCTCATTATTTGTGACAAGAAGTGCCTTGATTTCCAAAACCGTATCAGGGTTATCATTGCGTTTGGAGTGCCGTGGCAAGACTGCAGGGTAGAGTGACGTGAAAGTGGGCTCTGTTGTTTATTTAGCAGAGTTAGCAGTACTTAATTGTTGATGATTTGACACAATGTGGGTTCTGTGAAAGTATGATTTCATATGTAACGGTCCTATTGCATGGAAAAGTAGGACTATTTAAAGAAAGAAGATGAAGAAAATACAATGAAATTATAATTAGTGCCATCAAACGATTAATCGCAATCAATCACATCCAAAATAAAAGTTTTCGTCTACATAATATATGTGTGTGTACCATGTATATATTTATTATGTGTGTGTATAAATACATACATATGCAGTATATATTTTGAAAAATGTTATAATATTAACATCACATATTTTTCTTAATTACACAAATATATTATGTAAACAAAACTTTTATTTTGAATGTGATTAATTGTTTGACAGCACTAATTATAATATTAAATATATTATTTATTTAATTAATTAATGCATTAGTAATATACAATATTTGAATGGAAAAACATTTTTAAATTAATAAAAAAAATTTAAAAAAAAAAAAATATATATATATATATATATATATATATATATTACATTTAAAAAATTTAAATTTTAAAATTAAATTTTAAACAAAATAGTGTGTTATAAAAGAATAATGAATGTATTTATAATTAATTAATATAATATTTTCATTTAGAAACATTTTTCCCTTTTTGTATATATTTCTATATATTATTATACATGTATGTACACTACACACACACTTTTAATAAAATATTGTGTATTACTAATTACTAAAAATGCATTATTTAATTAATTTATTAATGTTTGTTTGTATTTATATAATGAATGGATTTATTATTAATTAAATAATATACATTCATATTAATATACAGTATTTTAATTTAGAAATGTTTTTCCAATTTTTATATATTATTGTATAAAAACAATTAATGAAAAATAACTGTACATATACATTTTTTTTACACACACACACACCAATTTTAAAATAAAATATGTATTACTACTAATAACTAAAAATGCATTATTTAATTAATTTATTAATGTGTGTGTTTTGTATTTATATAAAACTGGAAAGTATTTCTAAAAATATATATATTCATAACTTATATATTTATATAAAAATATATAAAAATAATGAAATTACAGACACACACTTTTAAATGAAAATTATTATATATATAAAAAATTATGAAAATTGTACATGCACACACATGTATACATGCATGCACACATACAAATTTTTAAATAATATATTGTCTATTACTACTAATTTCTAACAAATGTGTTATTTAATTAATTCATTAATGTTTGTTTGTTTGTATTTATATAACATTTCTAATTTATTATTTCTAAATTAGTAAAATTAAATTAATAATTAAACATTTATGTATTATTACTTATATGTTTAAGTATTTTTTTGTTGTTATTTAATTTTATTATTAAATATAATGAATGGAATTAATAATTAATATACAATATTTTAATTAAAAATACATGTTTATATTCTATATACATTTTATTTATTTATTTATTTTATAATTTACAGCTCATTTGAGGTATGACAAATTCTAATTAAATGACGCCGCATAGAGCAAATAATATTTTTACTCCTTACTTGTTTTTAACAGGACCCTACTCGGTCATCTTGAAATGGGGAGGTTTGGCATTGGTTTTGAGGAGTTCTGCGCTCATCTGCAGTTATACAACACGTACGTTGACAACATTCAGACGGCTAAAAAAAGTCCTCATGGTAAGTCGAAGTTAAATGTTTCATATGTTAGACTCAACCCCCTTTTCACTTCCATTCACACTCTCCACATTTAGCATTGACAGCCGTACTTACAAGCATGATTCTTTATGTTGTACGGCCTTGAGTAATGAGAGCGTGAAAACGACTGTAATTTAAAGCAAATATTATAAAATTTCACCAATTGTGTCGTTTTCCTTCTCTTTTGATTATGATTTGCTCTAATTTTTTACCTGCTGTGAAAGTTACTAAATTAATTATACCTTTTTTTTTGTGAGTAAATGCCTTCAACTGGATAGAGGTCATCTCCTCTCACAAAAGCCGGTGGCTGCGTCTATCGATATGAAATCATGAATATGTATTCGTTATAGATCTATGGTAATGCGCAGGATTGACAGTATGTCATGCTCTACTTCTAATTAGTCCAAACCTATTAAATCATTGTACGACTCCTCATCCATAGCACCTTTTTTCGTCCTACCGCATTGTTCGGCTCAACCTTGCGGGAGGAAAAAAAGAAGAGAAGACACAATGTCGGGTCAGTAACTCAAAGATCGCCATTCAGAATGATTGACGTTTGGAACGGTGAAAAAAAATGGAGTCACCTAGCTGATTAAGGCTTATGGATGACACTCTGTGCAAACAGATCTCTCCAGGCAAAGCCCAGCGGTACCATTAGGTCCAACACTACCATCTCATTACGCCTGACTTAAGTGGGCAGCCTCCATCAGTCGGCCGGAAAAGAAGTGCGATGGGGAGTCTCTCTCTTTGCTAATTAGCTCCTCCCTCAGCAAGGCACCTGTACCCAAGTGTACGGATGACTGATTCCTTGTTAGACCAAATCAGTTAGCGGTTAAAGAATCATCGGCACGCCTGGCTAATGCTATCTTCTGTATGCCGCGCGCTCGCGGTGAACTAAGGGGGCATTTTAACGCGTTTCGTGCTATGGCGGTAATTGCGTCTGATAATGAATATGTGTTTGAGTGTTAGCCTCGCAGCAAAGCCACGTGCTAACATCTGCTTTTATTTATCTGAGGGGAAGCCTGGAGCCTCACAGATATTAATGTCTTAATTAAGAGGAGGAATACGTCTGCGGCCAATTGACTGATTTTCATTGATTGCAGACTGAGCTGTTTAAGTTAGCATTGATTCCTCCGCTAGGCCTACATGGCTGTAATTGCTGGAACATGGGGTGGTGTGTTCGGCTTGTCACATGATTCAAACGTGGCTGGTTTGTCCTTCAAAATCCGTCGTCACAGCGATCTAGACCAAGATCTTGATTTTCTCAAACAGTGATCTGTTAAGTAGACATTGTTAATTTCCTCTTTAGTACCATTTTTAACCTTGGCAGAACGTACAGTATAAGGCAGTTTGGTGCAATAATAAGACTAAAAAATATGTAATAATGTGATGCTTACATCTGTTAAAGATAGATATTAAAGACATATTTAATGTATCAGTAATTTCTTTACTTTTTTTGTAAATGTTTAACAAGGTTACAAATATAAATAAAAATAAAATATATAAAGTATTACAATTTAAAATAATTTTCTTATTTTTTTACTGGAGTAAATGTTTAACAAGGTTACATTTATTTGATCAAATATAAATGAAAATCAGATATATGAAAAATAGAAAGGTCAAATAAAAACAGCGTTTGTAATCTTTAAAATGAATATATTTTTCATGCTGTAAACTATAATTTTGAAGTTCACTTGCTAAATATGTTCATTTATAATGTTTTTTTTTTTTCAGACAAAATATATTTTCTTTACATTTATGTTTAATTTTAAAATGTGGAAAAATTCGGATTTGACAGGATTCAGTAAAACATTTATACTTTATTTATTTATTACTGTTGTTAATGTGTAGCAAGGCTACATTTATTTGCTCAAATATAAATAAAATATCTGATATCAAAATATAAAATCAAATATTTTAAATATTATTGCAATTAAAAATGTCTTTTATTTTTACATGAACTATTGAACAAAATCCTATATTTGATAGGAATTGTTAATATATAGAAAGGTCATATGATAACAGCATTTGTAATCTTTAAAAATACTAATAATGTAAAATCTTTAGCAGCTCTCACAATTAATATACTTTTTATGCTGTACATTATAATTTTGAGATGCTTAAATTCACTTTTAAAATAATTTTAATTAATTGTATTAATTAATATACAATTTTATTCTTTAAAAATGTTTTAACATTTTTTATATTATTGTATATAAAAATAATTATTTTATTATCATTAATTATCATAATTAATTTACATATTTGAATTACATAATTATTATAATTTTATTCATATATATTTTTAAATAATTTAAATTTTAAAACATTTTAATTTTAATGATTTATTTTTTATTTAGACAAAAATATAAATTTTATTTACGATGAATTTTTTTTCAATATTAGAATTTTAATATTGTCTAATATTGTTTTGATGACTTACATATTATTTTAAAACATGGAAAACTTTCAGGATAATTTAAATTCTTATAATTTAAAATCTTTGGGAACTCTCAAAATGAATATATTTTTCATGCATATTTGTCATATACATTATAATGTGGAATGCTGAAATTCACTTGTTAAATAGATTTAAATTTTTAATGTCTTGTTTTTTTATTCAGACAAAATATGTCAACTTTATTTAAAATATTGTAATATTTTAATATTGGTTAATATTGTTTTGATGGCCTACCTAGTATTTTAAAATGTGATTTTACAAGATTTTTTTTTTTTTTTTTGGCTGTCCTGAATAAAGGATTCCTCTCACAGCATGTCCAACATGCGGTGATTTAATGTTGGTGTGTTTCTCAGAGGGAGACCCCAGCTGCTTCAGCCATAAATGTTAGCTGAGCAGGTGTTGTACACGGTGTGCGCCGTTTGAAGATGATGGATTGTTTTGTGTACTTGATATGTTTATTTATTATTTACTTAGCCCAAAAAAGTAAAACCGACCTATGGTTTTCTCAGAGGGAAGCATGAATCCAACACATTTTACATAAAGAAGTGATATTTTACTATGCTAATGCAGACTGGTTGCTATTAGCCTGACATTGTTTGCGTGAATGTATATTTAATAATGAACCCAGGGTAGCCTCTATTCAGAAGACAGCTTGTGATAAGAGACAACAGAGATGTCTCGTTGTGCATGAGTGAGATTCAGTCACAAGCGAGACTGAATGCACAATTCAATAGACATCACGCCACATGCATCATCTACGGGGGTGATACTGTCGGTGGGAGGTAAACAGTGTTATCGCTAGCATTATCAAATGTGCTCTACTGTTGTATCAAGTTGTTTTCATGGAAGCAGATCTTTGATTCATGGTTCATTTCCTTCTCAGGTTCAGCTGAAGAAAAGCAAAGCCTTCAGACGGTTTAAAAAGCTCCAGGAGTCGAGGCCAGAGTTCAAGCAGCAGAAACTTGAGGACTTGCTAACGCTTCCCCTTCAGAGGATCCAGCAGTAAGTCCTTAAGTATACCTGTGACAGAATTTGAACTTTAAAGTCAATAGTTATTAGTTATTAGCAGATATTAGTGTTTTTTTTTATATCGGTTTATCGGTTGTATGCATGTATGTATGTATACTTTTTATTTATACAAAACAGTATAGGATTTTACAATTTATTTATTGGTTTTTGGCTGATATTTGAGGGATTTTTTTATTTTTTTAGCCAGTATTGTATATTTATTTAATTGTACATGCTTATTTACTCTACATTTATATTTAGATCACTTTTGGTATCATCTAGTGCTTACTTAAAAATAGTATTTATATATATATATATATATATATATATATATATATATATATATATATATATATATATATAAAAAAAAAATTATATATATATATATATATATATATATATATAATAATTCAACAACAATATTTTAATCTTTAGCAAATCAAAAAAATAATGTCTAAATTAACTTTGTGTTTAAACTGATTCCTTTTAGTTTTTAGTGTACTATATAAACACCATTTATTTATACAAAGCAGTATAAAATGTTAAAATGTATTTGTTTTTTGCCCAATATTATTTTTATTTATTTTTTTATTTTTTTAATCAGTTGGCCAATATTGGATATTTATTTAACTGTGCATGCTCATTTGCACAGTTTTGTAGTTAGACTACTTTTGTAGTTAGATTTCTTAATACTTAGTAATAATACTTAAAATTACTTAATAATAGTATTTGTGTAAAAACACAGATAATTTAATAACACTTTAATATTTAGCAAATCTCAAAAAATGTGTAATATAATGTCTAAATTAACTATACGTTTAAACTGTTTTTAGTTTTAAGTGCTTTTTATATGTATGTATACACTTTGTATTTATACAAAGCAGTGTAACATTTTTAAATTTATCTTTTTATGTATTTTTTTTTTTATTTATACAAGGCAGTATAGAATTCTAAAATGTATTTATCGGTTTTATTTATTTGTCAGTTTTTGTCCGATATTTAAGTTTTTTTTTTTTTTTTTTTTTTTTTTATTGTATTATATAGTATGTTTTATATAGTTTTGTTTATTATTTATACTCAGCAGTATAGAATTTTCAAATTTATGTATCGGTTTTATGTATTTATCGGCTTTGACCGATATTCAATATCTGATTTTTGTTTTTGTTTTTTTTTTTTTTTTTTTTTTTAAATTATTTATCAGTTTTTGGCTAGTATTGGATATTTAATTGTACATGGTCATTTACACAACATTTATATTTAGATATATATTTATATTTAGGTATGTGTGTGTATATGTATATATGTGTGTGTCTGTATGTATATGTATATGTATATATGTATATATATATATATATATATATATATATATATATATATATATATATATATATATATATATATATATATATATATACATATATATACATATACAGTTGTGATTCCTGAATTCACTTGTTGCTTTTTAAGTTATGGATTTTAGTGTTTTATAATTTTTTTATCATTATCAGCTATAATCAGCTTATTGCTGTGATAAAAATAATTATGTCAGTGCATTCCTATCTGAAAAGGAAAATCATTTTATAGCAGGGTTTTGTTTTGTAGATGTAGAAATTTTTATTACTTATATTTATTATATATTTATACTTTATTTATCCATTTTCTGATGGGAGTGGTGCGTACATGACACACTTCGCCTAAAGATATTTTGATTTTGCGCCGTTTAATGGACTCCTCAACCATTTATTGCAATTGACGTGCAAAGTTTCCTTCAAATCTCATTAAATGTCAGAGTACCTCAGCCATTGAATTTTCAAGTAAATGAGATGGATTGGTCAGCGGATGTTTTTTGTGTATTTAAAGTTTAAACCATCTGCTTTGCTGAAGAGATTACAGGATCGACAGCAGCATTGAAATGCAGTCAGTTGTTGATGGGAATGTAAAGCGTTTTGGTTATGCATCAGTATCTTCTGACACAGGCCAGTCTACTTCACAGTCTTCTGCTCAGCTGTCAAATCACTCTACAACTTCACATTTTGTTGATCGCACTATGCGGATTTACTTTAAAGCAGGATTTTGGGAATCATTTGATGGCGTGATAACAGAAAGCTGTCACCACCGGGTTACGGTTTTCATGCTTGAATTCTCCATCCGTATTCGGGAGCTTTGGAGGAGTCGATGCACGGCGCGTACCGAGCCTCTCAATGACAGACGTAATTATTGTTTGATGTCGTGCTCGCACCTGCCTTCAGACTGTCCAAGAACTGTCAAAATCCCTTTTGTTAAGCCGCCGATTTTGTTGGCTGTAATTTCATGCGGTCGTGGTCTCAGCCGTTAATTAGTGTAACAGGGTGCGAAATGAACTAGAACATGCTTAAGAACCAGCGAAAATTACATGGCATTCCTTTATCAAGCTGCTCGAGTCCATCTTAATTAGGCTTTTATGTCACTCCTACTTATTAAATGTAGTTTCCAACATGAAAGAAGACAAACACAATGTCATTCTTGCTATGACGATAATTATGTCTTTATATTTATTCTTTATAAGAACATTCCTCAGCTAGCGCCCACCTGTCATGGTGTTCATTCAGTGGTTTCATCATAAGCAAAATGACAATCCTGTTGGTTTACAAGCCCTCTTTATGTGACTTTGTGCATCCGTTTTAGATGATTTAATCATGATTTTACTCCTGGTTTTAGGATGTGTCCTTTGACGAGGGATCTGATTTATCAAAAAAAGGTTATGGTTTTTTATGACTACACATCACTTTTTATGTCAGTGCATCGCTGCTCATTGATAAAGCGTAAAAAGTAAACCAAAAAAAGAAGACTGAAATGTGAAGCGTTACAATTATATTTCTCAGAGTGTATTCAGACTTGCAAAAGTGCAAAAACCAAGCGAAATGCCAACATGTAGTATTTTAAAGAAATAAAATTGCTTAAAGAAAGATTAAATGCATAGTCAACAACAGTATATTAAATAATAGAATATTATTTTATTATATAACAATATATTAAAAGTGAAAAGTAGGCAAATAGAAATAGTTTGGGTTCTATATATTTATTTATTTATTTATTTATTTATTAAACCTTTCTGTTTATCAAATACTTCTAAAAATTATTTAATGCTAAAAATTAAATCATGCTTTCCAAAAAAAAAAAGAAAAGAAAAAGAAATCAAGCAGCATGACTGGTTTTAACATTGATAATAATAATAATAATAATAATAAATGGCTTTTTTCTGCACCAAATTAGCATATTAGAATGATTTCTGCAGAAATGGCTGCTGACAATTCAGCTTTGTCCTCACAGGAATAAATAACATTTAAAATTTATATTTAAATAGTTATTTAAAATTGTAATAATTTTTCACAATATTACTGTTTTACTGTATTTTATTATCAAATGAATACAGCCTTGGTGACCATAAGTGACTTATTTAAAAAAAACAAAAAAACATTTAAAAAATCTTAAATCTTGCCCAAACTATTAAACAGAAGTGTACAGTATTTTTTTTATTTATTTATTTTTTTTTTGGACAAATTGTTGCTTTCTTTCAAAACCGTACAGACAAGTTTTAAACACTTGTTTTAGTGCATTATTTTGGTAATCAAATAATCGGTCAATTACTCTGATTAATCGAGCAATCGGATAATTACAATTCTTTTTTTTTTTCTGTGGTAATAAAAATAGATCTAAGTAAACTATAGCTTTTAAAATGACTTTAAATACATATGTAATAGCAATGAGGCAATAATAATTAGTTCAAATAAAGTATCAAGAGCAAGTAACCATATTTTTATGTTGTGTCATGAAACACGACATTTGAAGCTAAACGCAGACGTATGATTGCAGAGGGCGCCAACGTCCTGACGACTGTTTTTACACTTTACAGTGCGATCTAATCCTTTTTTAATATTGACTAAACAACATTTAATTCAAATGTCCACTTAATCTTTAATATTTGGCCATTTATTTGCGACAGAAAGGCTACAGCCACTGTAATTTCTTGAATATGTGGAATTGCTTACAGTTAGCATACTGAGAGAGATACTGATGTATTCTCCTGTGTTTGCGAAGGTTTGTAAATGATTTAACTTACAAATCTGATGAAATTGCATTCCCAGATGAGCGTTATAATAATCCCAATCTCCCAGCAATATGTAGAGATTGAGTTTGAGATGCTTCACTCATGTAAATGATAACAGTTTGTGTGAAGCAGCATTTACTGTGAACAGAACATGCATAACATACACACATGTAAATAAAACGCGTATGTTAAACCTGCATCACATATATTTATTTAAGTGAGTCAGAAAATGGTCTGATAACGCTTTTTAATGGATTCTTGTCCGTGTAATGTGCCACTTACAGTATTTTGCCAGTTACTCAACACGGGCAAATTGCAGTCAAGGATTTTTTAAAGTCGAGTACTCGTATTGAATCGAAGAATCTTGACAGCCCTAAATTGGTCAGTCCTCTAGAATGCATTATTATTTTTACTACCAATGCAATGGTCACATTCACTGAATTTTTTAAATGTGATATGTATGAGTGGATCACAACATTTTGAGCGCTGACCACTTGTCCGGTGAATCACTGGATTCACAAAATGCCGGCCTTTCGATCAGATGCAAGGTTTTTTCGAGCTGTTTTTGTCACGCAGCAAACCACAGGACTTTGTGTCGCACCGTGAATTTTCTCCACCCAGTTATCACAGAGATATCCTCTAATTTCCCTCGGAACTGCGGAGCGCTGACATCTCAATCAGCATGTTCAAAGACGCCCTTGATCTGATCTCATCCTCTCAGGCCCTGATCACTGTGTTTCCTATTGTCCCCCCATCGATTCTGCCTCTCGGCTCTCGGAAAGCGAGGACACACGGGGGGCGCATAATTGTATGATGATCTTAAGTGGCACGGCAGAAGAGCTCCATTCTCGGAGAGTGCAGATAATCAGGAGTACCGCCTCTAACGGGGACTCGGGAGGAAATTGTTGTCACTTATTGGGCTGGAGGATGATGGATGGTGAGGCTGGCTGTGTGTGGATCATGGTGGCTACTTAAGACGTGGAGCAGGACTGTTGGGAGGAGGATAAAATCATTCCTATTATTAAACGCCATTTACTGCAGCTGCTGAGAAGATTCACGTCGTGGCCCTCTCCTCTCGACTCTTCTTCTCCTCCCTGTGGTCTTCCTGACTACAGATGGACATTCTGGTCAATTTGTCGAGCGTCAGACAGAGAAGTGAAGTCAATAAGCAGATAATTATTTCCATGTTATGGGCATTATTAAAATTCTATACAATTTTGTCACATTAAATGTTAAACAACACTAAGAACTAAAACCGGTTATTTTAAGTTCTAAAAGTGAATTGAAAGTGACAGTTGGAAAATAGAGATTTATTTGTCTAGCTGTCTCATGATCTCCTATGTGTCTAACCATTGGTTTTATCTGTCTATTCATCATTCTGTCATTCTGTCTATACAGAAGTTTTATCCATCGTTCCATCTCTTTCATTCTATGTATCAGTGTGTTTGTCTGTCCATCATTCTATCATTCAATGTATCTGTTTTCTGTTGGCGTTTTTACCATTTTATATGTCTATCCACAGTTCTGTCATTTTTTCGATTTGTGATCCCGGACCACCAAACCAGTCTTAAGTAGCCTGGGTATATTTGTAGCAGTAGCCAAAAATACATTGTATGGGTCAAAATTATTAGGATATTAAGTAAAGATCATGTTCCATAAAGATATTTTGTGAGTTTTCTAGCGTAAATATATCAAAACTTAATTTTTGATTAGTAATATGCATTGCTAAGAACTTTATTTGGACAACTTTAAAGGCCCTTTTGACTGGTTTTGTGGTCCAGGGTCACATATGTAGTTCCATCCATAGTCTTCTGCCATTAAATCTTTAATTCTGTCTGTCTTTTTTTTCTAAGTATCATTCTATCTGCCATTTTGTCATTCAATAATTCTATCTATCCATCATTCTATCTATCATTTTATCTGTCTGTTGTTCTGTCTGTCATTTTATCTATCATTCTGTCTTTTTTCTGTCTATTGTTTAATCACTCTGTTCATAATGCCATCATTCTATCTGTAGTTCTGTCCATCATTCTATGTAGCATTCTGTCATTCTGTCTTTCCTTCTATTTGTGTTTTGCTCGTTCGATCTATCTATCTATCTATCTATCTATCTATCTATCTATCTATCTATCTATCTATATCTATCTATCTATCTATCTATCTATCGATCATCGTTCGATCGTTCTTTCTATCATTCTATCTATCTATGGTTCTATCTGTCATTCTGTTGCTCTATCATTCTATCATCTATCTATCTATCTATCTATCTATCTATCTGTCTATCTATCTGTCTATCTGTCTATCTATCTGTCTATCTGTCTTACCATACTATCGTTCTATTATTCTATCTGTCATTCTATCGTTCTATTGTTCTAACTATTGTTCTGTCTATCATTCCAATGTTATATCATTTTATGTATCTATCATTCATCTGTCATTCTATCGTTCTGTTGCTCTGTCTATCGTTCTAATGTTCTATCTATCTATCGTTCTATCTATCGTTCTATCTATCTGTTCTACCATTCTATCGTTCTGTTGTTCTATCTGTCATTCTATCATTCTATTGTTTTATCTCTTGTTCTGTCTATCATTCCAACGTTAACCGTTTATCTATTTATCATTCATCTGTCGTTCTATCGTTCTGTTGCTATCTAACGTTCTAATGTTCTATCTATCTGTCTATCTATCTATCAGTCTGTCTGTCTGTCTGTCTATCTATCTGTCTATCCATTGTTCTGTCGTTCTATCTATCATTCTGTTGTTTTGTCTGTTGTTCTGTCTATCATTCTAACGTTCTATCTGTCGATCGTTTTATCTTTCTATCTATAGATCGTTCTATCTTCTATCGTTCTATCTATCACTCTATCTATCATTCTATCGTTCAATTGTTCTATCTATTGTTGTCATTCTATTGTTCTGTCGTTCTGTCATTGTAACGTTATATAATTCTATCTATCGCTCTATCGTTCTATCTATCGTTCTCTCGCTCTGTCTGTCATTCTGTCTATTTATCGTTTTATCATTCTGTCTATCGTTCTGTCTCGTACTGTTGCTCTATCATTCTATCGTTCTGTATATCATTCTATCTGTCATTCTATCTATCTTTCTATCCTTCTGTCTATCGTTCTGTCATTATATCTGTCATTCTGTCTATTTATCTGTCTGTCTGTCTGTCTATTGTTCTATTGTTGTATCTGTTGTTCTGCCGCTCTGTCTATCGTTCTGTCTATCTTTCATTCTCAGTCATTGTATCTGTCTTTCTGTAGTGCTATCGTTCTATCTGTTGCCTGTCAGACAGGCTCTCTGTACTTTCTTCAAGTGTAACTTCTAGTGTTCTAATTAAAATGGCAGTTATTTGAATTTCATGTTGTTTCACTTCTACTTGCTACATTGCAGTTCTGCTTCCTGTTTGCTTTCTCGGTTCAGACTAAATACAGAAAATAAACTGGAATGAAAAGGGTATTTAAAATTCGTAGATGCATCATACTGTAAAGTAGGATAGTAAATTACACTCTAACTGATTGCAGTTTAAAAGTAAAGCCCAGTTTGCATTTGGTTTATGTGAAATATTCCCTTCCCTATACCTAACCGTGATATTGATTGTGTCTAGCATTAGTTCTAGGTGGTTCAAACCTTCGGGTAATAAAACGGCGTGTTTTTAACACACTTGTACAGCTCTATAATGGCTTTGAACATCCTCAACATCGATGTAGAGAAGTGCCATATAAGAGGTTAATCCTTTGCTTTGTGGTGGAACTCGTCGCTCGGAGCGGGTCAGAAGGTCACGGCCGCGTCTCTTTTACATGCAGAGAGCCTCAAAAAGCGGAGGAGGACTCGTGTTAATGGAGCCGAGCCATTATGTAGCCGATAGTGTCAGGGCTGTTATACGGGCCTGTGCTTACACAGCAGATGGGTTCAATTCAATCGGTGCTTCAAACACAACATAATGAGGAGTTCAGGAGGTTTTCTCTGCGTTTGTGTTTGTTTGCAAAGGTGTTGATTGAACTCATTTAAAAGCGGCTTTGTGGCGCTGTCCTCCTAATCGTGCTTTCTATGCTATTGAGATGTTGCTTTTACATGGAAGTTGAGAGGTCACATCCTCCATATCTATGGTTTAGTCTTAAGACAGGACCTCGGGTGAACTCACCTCGTCTTTTCTTTTGATCTGTTCAAATGGGTAATGCTAAAGCTCACTTGTTTCGATTCAGCCGGAGACTTGAAGGACTAGGATGAGCACTACAGGATTCTTCAGTCTTGTAAAAGCGCTTTTTATTTAATATATTTACTCTCAGAACTGGTATCGATCCCCTAAATATAACATTACCCTCATCTCGTCGTCCTTGATATGTTGACCTCAGGTAGTGCTTGCCTACTACAATGCTTGGCTCTTAAGCAGAGAGGACTTATTGAAATTCTTGCAAGCTATCAGACAATCTACTTTATGTCTTGGCTTTTGTTAATTAGGTTCAGGCACTTGGGAACAGTCAAAGTGCGTTGAAAAACTGGTAAAACTCTTCTCTAAGTGCTGTGGTGGTATATACATCCAAGCTTGTTATTTTGTTTATTAAGGATGTTGTTTGTGTGCAGAGCAAGCTTTCTGAGCGAGTGTCAGTTTAGAGCTGATTTTGTAAATACGCAGTTAGCCGATCAGAGTCCAATTAGCAGGTTTAATATACTGGAAATGATTACATTTGCTTTGGATCCAATCGAGATGACTTGTTTGTAGGTTTCTATTTCAAGAATGAGTCAGTATTATGACTGACAGAAGATTTTAAAGAGAGAGTTCATGCAGAAATGAAAAGCCTGTCGTCATTTTTTACCCTTGTGTTGTTCCGTAGAAGCAGTTTTTCACTCAGACATTGGCATTAAATTCTACAAACAATTACAAAGAAACAGTAAGGCATATAGAATTAAACATGAAATTTCAACGTATAAAAACTGAAATTCTTTTTGGAGCATGCCCATGTTTTTTGTAAACTAAATATGGAGCAAGTCTTATTTTATTTTATTTTTTCTGAAGTTTTTCAGATAACAAATCCGTTTTTTTTTTTTTGTTGTTGTTGTTTTTTGTTGATTTATTTAATTTGTTTTATTGTATTTTTTCCTGCTGTTTTTCAGATAACTTTTTTTTGTTGTTGTTGTTTTTCTTTTTTCTTTTTTTAATTTTATTTTATTTTATTTTTTATTTTTTTCCTGAAGTTTTTTTTAGAGAACAAATTCTTTTTTGTTGTTGTTTTGTTTTTTTATTTTTTCCCTGAAGTTTTTCAGATACCAAATCCATTTTAATTTTATTTTATTTTATTTATTTTATTTATTTTTTCCCTAAAGTTTTTAGAGAACAAATTATTTTTTCTTTATTTTATTTTCTTATTTTTTTTGTTTTGTTTATTGTTTTGTGTTTTTTTTTTTTTTTTTTTTTTTTTTTTTTTTTTTCCCTGAAGTTTTTTTTAGATGACAAATTCATTTATTTTATTTAATTTTTCTTGAAGTTTTTTAGATACCAAATACCTTTTTAATTTAATTTAATTTAATTTAATTTAATTTAATACGTTTTTTAGATAACAAATAAATTTTTTTTTTTATTTCCTGAAGTTTTTAGATAACTATATTTTATTTATTTTTTTTTTTTTTTCTTAAAGTTTTTCAGATACCAAATCCATTTTGTTTTATTTTATTTTAATTAAATTATTTTATTTTATATTATTTTATTTTTTTCCTGAATTTTTTTTAGATGTTTAGACTATCCTTTTTTTTTTTTTTTTTTTTTTTTTTTTTAGCTACAGCATATGTGAAGAAAGTGGGGTCCATTGTTGTTTTGGACCCCATTAACTTTTATGACATAAACAAAAACACCTAATAAAAAATATCTTCAAAATTGAGATAAGTGCAGATTTGGAATGATATGATGACAGACCTTTCATTTATGCATAAACTCCATGCAATCATATCCAAAGTCACATGACTCCTATCCCACCTCAGGAAAAGCCACGTTCTTCATACAATCCCAATGTACTATGAACACCAAATGCATTTTGTTATCATTTGTGTTCTAATTTAATTGCAGAAGTTGGCGACGTCTTGGGGGCTTGAGAGCCGATGTGCTCATACGTCTGCAGCCATTAAAGAGCAGTAATTATGCAACAGCCAACGCTGTGTTCAATAACCCATGCAGGAGCCTGACAGTGGCTGTTGTCTCTTAATTAGGAATTTGAATCCTTAATGCACGTATTTAAAGACAAATAATTAGACAGATATTTCCTGCCTCTCCTCTCCTGCGCTGACATGTGCGCGTAACTACAGGCTGACCCCACGTGTCTGCGGCAGCGGGGGGACCGGAGGAAGTGAATGAAAACGTGAAGCTCGTTTCATCTGCATATTACAAAGGAATTAGCACGCGGCGAGGCGTCCGCGCCGGTAACTAGGCCAGCGACGCTTTCCAGCGCTCCTCTTCATTAGAATATCTGAACTGTTATAAATACGGTTCAGATTACGTTATTGTCTCGTTATCTTCTCTTTGCTTTGCGCGCTAATGAGTGGGACAGGGCAGCTAAACGAGCGAGTTCCGTTTACATTATTTGGAATGTGCTTTAATAATGCTCATTAGGCCGTTCCCTTTTTTGTTACTCTGCCGCTTTAATTAGATTTCTTGCTCCCCCCCCCCCAACCGCCCTAATAAGGGCATTCGTGGCTGATAATGCCTGTAATGTATTTGTTACTACAAGATGAGACAAGAAGAAAAAGAAGTGAGATTATTTCTCTTTTTAAGTGCCTTTTAATAGAAGGAGGCTTAATTGGGGCTTGTTTGGTTTCCTCTTTTCTTTCATTTCTAATGAGTAATACGCTACTGCTCTAGTTTTTCCCGTGTTCAGAAAGCCTGTTTAGTTAGGTTTCGTTTAGGCTGTTTGTAGGCCGTGGAGTTATTTATTTATTTATTTATTTATTTATTTATTTATTTATTTATTTATTTATTTATTTGTAATATAGCTAAAAATAGAAGTTTTTTTTTTTTTTTAAGATTTTTTTTTTCTTTTTGTCTTTTTAACATATAAGAAAGTAGTGAGATATATTTAATTTAGGATGGATTTAAACAGATATTTTGAATTTCTTATATCAACATTATTATTAGATGTTTCAAAACTCCACTCTCACTCTCTTTGGCCTTGTATAGTCTCAACCCTCGTAATTTTTATTTTATTTTTTATTTATTTATTTATTTATTTATTTAAATAGTCTCAGCCTCCTGGAAATGTATTTATTTATTTATTTTAGTTGGTAATCTCAACCCTCTGAAAATGTTTTTATTTTATTTCTTTATTTTTTTAATGGTTATTTTGTAGTCTCAACCCTCTTAAAATGTATTTATTTATTAACAGAATTTATTTATTTATTTATTTTAATTAGTAATCTCAACCCTCTGAAAATGTATTTATTTTTTCATTTTTTAATTTTGTAGTCTCAGCCCTCTTAAAATGTATTTAACTTTATTTATATTTATTTATTTAGTTAGTTAGTTATTTAGTTAGTTTTGTACTCTTAACCCTCTGAATTAATTAATTAATTTATTTATTTATTTATTAGTAGTCTTAACTATCTGAAAATTAATTAATTAATTTTAGTAGTCTCAACCACCTGGAAATGTATTTATTTGTTTATTTTGTAGTTTCAACCCCCTTAAAATTTATTTATTTATTTATTTATTTATTTGTTTATTTATTTTTAGTAGTCTCAACCATCTTAAAATTTATTTATAATATTTATTTATTAATTTATTTATTAACAGAATTCATTCATTTGTTTGTTTGTTTGTTTATGAATATCATTATTACTACTGTCATTAAGATGGATTAAAATCAGCTGTTTCTTATTTATCTTGTTAATAATATACAATCTTTTGGCTAAGATATCATTTAGTAGATTTTTCAAAACACCAAATTATGAAAATAAAATAAAATAAAATAAAATCTCTCTTTAGCCTTGTAGTCTCAACCCTGTTAAAAAAATATTTATTTAAATATTTATTTATTTTGTAGGGTCAACCCTGTAAAAAATGTATTTATTTATTTATTTTTATTTAAAACAGCTACTTCCAATTTCTTATTTGTCTTATTAATAATAATATTTATCTTTTGGCTAAGATATCGTCATTATTATTAGATGTTTCAAAACATTAAATCCAATTATTATTATTATTATTATTATTTATTTATTTATTTATTTATTTATTTATTTATTTATTTATTTATTTATTTATTTTTGATAAATATCTTTGGTTGAACATCATTATGACTACTACATTACTATTTCAAAACTCGAAACCCAAGTATTAAACTTCCCTTTTAATTATTATGAAATTTTTCTGCACCCTTGCAACCACAGAGCAGTGTTCCAAAAACAACCCTCGAAACACCTTAGCAACTGCTGGCGAGAATTGCACTTACATTATATCAAAATTGTATTTATTTATTTATTTTTGTCTTTTTAACGATTTGGAAAGTCGAGAGATGATGTAGGATGGATTCATATCCGCTGTTATGTGCGCATATACACATCTCTATCTGCCAAAGTTCAACTTGTAATGGCCTCATACAAAAAACAGTCTCATTTCCTCCCTAGTGATTGCTGTGAGCATTTCAGTGCCCTGGCACCCATGTGTCTGCTTTAACCGACGCGTTTGGGTCTTGACCTGATATAAGGAGCAGGGAGAACGAAGAGCGAGACACTCGCAGACAGAAATCAATGGCAGTCGTCAATGAAGTCCAAGGTCATCGTGCCCCTCTGAACCAATAGATTAAGGGAGCACCCATTTGGCAGGAGTTCTTTTTAGGTGGGGACGGAGCGTTTGACATCTGCTCCTCAGCAATGATGGGCCGTGCATTATCTCTTTCAGGTTTCGTGTTGCTCTGAGACAGGGAATAGCTGATATTAGCTGTGTTTTTGTTGAAATGATTGTAGCTTTTATTTAATTCATTTGAATTAGTTGTAATTCATTTTCCCAGAATAGCACAGGATTTTAATATCAGCTATATGTCATTTAATGGCTTTTATGTTAAACATAGTTTTTTTGTTTTTTTTTTTTAAATGAAAAAAATAATTACATGTATAATAATAATAATTATTTAGTAGTAGTAGTAGTAGTAGTAGTATTTATGATGAATGCTTATTATTGTTGTTACTAAAGATAATAATTATAATAATTGTTGTTATTCTAACTTATAGTTATTATATATTATTAATAATATATAATCAGTAAAAATGATTGCATTTTATTGTTAAATAAATTAATAAAATTATTAATATTAAATTATTAATATGGTTTTATAATAATGAATAATAATGATGATTATTGTTACTAGTTTTTAATAAAAGAATTGCATATATAATAATACTAATACTATTCCTAATTATTATTAGTAGTAGTAGTATTGATATTATTATATTATTATTTTAATACAAAAAATTTTATTAGTAGTAGTAGTAATTATTATTATTGTTAAAATAATAAAATAACAATATTTATAGTTATGTTTAATATTTAAATAACAATATATATATAGTTATTAAAATATTAATATTAATGCTTTTATTCATAATGAATAATAATAATGATGATGATTTATTGTTGTTTTGTGGTTTTGAATAAAATAATTGCATATATAATAATAAAATGTATTATTATTATTTAATCAAATATTATTAGTAGTAATTAATAATAAAGAAATAAAAAAGATCTAAAAAAATGCTAATAATTGTTGTTATTAATTATAAAAAAGTTAATAAATAAATAATATAGTTATTTTATATTATTAATATATAATAATTAATAAAAATGATTTAATATGAGTATTAATGATGATTATTGTTATTCAAATAATAATTATTGCTGATCAATAATAATAATTTACTGAATAAATTAATAGCATTACTAATAATTATCATTTTTATTAATAATAATAATAACTATTGTTGTTGTTGTTGTTGTTTTATTAGTTCATCAATTTTAATAATTATTACGTTATTATGTTAATAATGTTAATAATTTCATCATAAACTACATACAAACTCTTTGAGTTTATCAGACGTTCCTTGCGATGGATTTTGTGAAACATTAAATCTTTAAGTCTTGAATAAGAAAGAACAGAACAGGGATCTAAAATGCAACCAGGTGAGGACGTTTAATGCTTGCGTACGGCAAAATTATCATAAATAATAATTGAATAAATGAGCATGCACATGCTGGGATTTTTCAGCTTCAGCTTTTAATATGAGAAGCTTTGCAGGATATCCCACAAGCCCTGCTGTGAATAAATACACATCCTGACTGTTTTGCCTGAAAGTGTTTATCAAATCACCTCTAAACTCCTGAGAGGGAGGGTTGGAGGGCCGAAAAGGAGGAGTCAGAAGGCCCCATATGAGACGTTTCCTCCTCCTCTCTCTCCTTGGCCTTGTAGTCTCAACCCTCTTAAAATGTCTCGTCAGAAGTGGAGTTTAAAGGATGTGCTCCTCTACCCCCCTCTGTGCTTGTCACGGGTGATGGGTGACATGGGCGTCTTGGCGGCTGCCACCACTGTTTACATAATTTCGACATGGCCGCAGGGAAAAAGAGACTACGGCTGCAACGATCTTCACTTCACACTCCTCCAATTAGAAAGGCCCCTGCTCCGCCGCTTAGCACGGCTCTCGGGGAACGCAAAGATTCCAGCTTAACTTTTCAGCCCGCGGGGATCGGCAGGCTGAGTCACCAAAGAAAGATGCCGCCGTGGAGTTGAGAGGACGTTTAAGACAGACTAAAGATGCCCCAGTTTATCTGACAACATGTTAAAATGGTGGACGTGACGTGGAATTTGGTGCCAGAAATATTTTGTGAGCACTGAAATGTATTTGTGAAGTCAAAATCCGTCTTGTCGTGAAGAATTTTTCGTTGAAGTAATACTGTATCAAAACTGGATGTCTTACTCTTCCTATATAATTCCTGTATAATATAATATAATATAATATATATAATACAATGTAATATTAAAGTGAATCTCTAAAAAAAGCTAATAATTTAATCAGTCAAATTTTTTAATTAATGTTGATACTTGCTACAGATTAATTTTATTTTTCATATTGTACATTCTGACACTTTGATGCCCAAATGTAACCTATAAAATAATATAATATGTAATGCCTAAATATAATGTAATAATATAATATAATATAATAAAATAAAAATAAAATATAATAAAATATAATATAAAAAAACTATATAATATAATTTTAAAAATATGTAATTTAATAAGTTAAATACAATTTTGAATTAATTGTGGCATGCATTTTTCATATTGTATATTTTAACAATTTGATGCCTAAATATAACTTATAAAATAATATAATATATAATGCCTAAATAATATAATATAATATAATATAATATGATATAATATAATTAGTATAATAATATAGTATAATATAATATTAAAGTGAATCTTTAAAAAAATAATTTAATCAGTTAATTTTGATACTTGCTACAGATTAATTTCATTTTTCATATTGCACATTTTAACAATTTGATGCCCAAATATAACACATAAAATGTAATAATCTAATCTAATCTAATCTAATCTAATCTAATCTAATCTAATCCAATCCAATCTAATTTAATATAATATAGTATAATATAATATAATACAAAAAACTAATAACTTCATAAATTAAATATAATTTTGAATTAATTGTGATTCTTACTACAGATTTTTTTTTTTTTCATATTGTATATTTTAACAATTTGATGCTTAAATATAACTTATAAAAATAATAATATAATATAATATAATATAATGTAATATAATATTCACTTTAGGTAAATCCTTAAAATAAATTAGAATTGAATTTTGAATTTATTTTGATACTTGTTGCATAATAATCTCATTTTTCATATTGTACATTTTAACAATTTGATACCTAAATATAACATAAAAGAAGATAATATAATGCCTAAATATATAATATAATATAATATAAAATAATAATATATTATATTATAATATTCACCTAAAGTGAATCTTTACAAAAATAATCTAATAAGTTAAATGTATTTTCTAGTTCATTTTGATACTTGCAACAGAATCATTTAATATATATAACAATATAAAATAATAGTCACTTCAAGTGAATCTTTAAAAAAGCGAATAATTTAATAAGGTAATTGTAAGAACAGTTAACAATCTGATGCCTAAATATAACAAATAAAATAATATAATAATATCTAAATAAAATGTTTATTATTATTATTAGTGTTTTGTTTATATTGTTTCATTTAGATTTATTTTGACAGTATATCATAGAGTTTTAATATCAGCGCATAACATCAAAATGATCATTGGCTTATCTGTATTGGTCAGAAGTGATTTCTTTTTATTTCCATTTAATTTTAACATCACATTACCGCCATAAAATGGTCATGAACAGTTTCACTTGCTTTTTATCTCTCATATCCATTTCCTCTTTTTGCTTGTATTTTTATTTTGAATACAACTGATCAAGCATTAAATACATCTCCCTCATTACGCCTAATGACCGCATATGATATTTAGCTTCACGGTTTGACCCGTAATGCATATTTGATTGCTACATTAATTGCCTGCGTACACCTGTGTAATGCTAATGCGCTCCCTCCAAAACTTTTTTCAAGTTCCACTGCAATCAAAGTACAGAAAACTGTAGAGAATCGTATTCCCAATTGTGACGATACCACAGAGTCGAACTTTTTTTCTGAGAGCCTTCTCATTTGAAAGAGGCCTTTGATGTCTCTAGTCGCTGGAGCTCTGCTTAAGTGAACTGTAATCTCTGGCATTAAGACTCGCTCTATCTTTATCTCCATCCCTGAAACATGAAATGAATTACCACCAAATTTTCTCCTCTCTCAATTTGGCCCTCACCTTGCAATAGGGGTCATTTCCTTAATTGGGCCCTTGATTCGCCCAGCCATTTCTAACCTTTTCGTGTCATCAGAGAAGAATAGCGAAATAATCAATAGTTGGTTTTTTTGTGAACGGAGGTGAATGTAAAATTTGACCCGGTGTGCTTGTTTGCGTGACCCTTGCGTGAGTCGTATTTTTCCATCTCGTGCAAAATCATTGTCAAAGGAAGCAGAAATACAGCACATTAGTGTAATTTTGTAGCCTGAATGGCTTTATTCCGTCTCTAAAAGAAAGCTTTTTTTCTTAAACGTCTTAATGCGAGCAACGTCGTCTTGCGATGACGGCGCTTGTCCGACCTGCTTACCCTGACGTGCCGAGATGGCTTTTCTCTTGCGTGTATTTATAGAAACGTTGCATTAAGCCTGTGCCGTGTTTTGTTTATTTGTTGCTTTTTTAGGTACAAGCATTTCTTGAGGGACTTGACAGAGAACACCGGTCCAGACAACCCGGAGTTTCAGCAGCTTTCAAGTAAGAGGCACCGCCGTCTCGCGATTCGACAAACACTCTCTTATCCTGTTAGCGCTCTGTGACAAAAATGTTGATGGGTTTAGCCTGTCTGGATTTTTTTCTTTTTATTATCTGTTTATTGTCAGGATCTGTATCAAGCTGCGGAATCACATTCACCCAAAGTCACACTTGTTATGCTTGTCAAATTTGCTTTCCACTCTAGTTTGTCACTTACAGAGCAACCTAAAAAGAGATCACTCGACGTGTTTGTGATGATGAGGTGCTTTGCGGAGATAAGCATTGCGGAGGATACCGTGGCCTGTTGAAGAAGGTGCAAACGCTGCAGTCGTGCCAAAACAAACCGGCGTCTTAAAGGGAAGAAAAGTTTTTAAGCTGGCAGCCGAAAAGACAGCCTCCCTTGTCTTTGTTAGGGTGACAAAGAACAACTCCGGGCCGCCGTCGTAGCGCTCGCGTGTTGTTATTGTCACCGGGTGGCTTTGCTCGCCGAGGATGAAAGTACGGCAAAGCTTAACGTGAGTCTAAATTCTCGATGTGGATTTTGACATAATTAATAGGGACCAGATCAGAGGATATCAACCATGCGAAATATAAATAAATAAAATCTCCGGCATCAACAGAAGCGCCGATAATGACTCATTTCTATCGTCAAATAAACAGCAAATCCGACTTAAGAGCCAGTGTACACAAGGAATTATTTATGTGTATCAATTAAAATCTCATTGGTTGCTTGCTGCTTTTGCTTACAAATTAAAACAGCCCCTGATTCTAAGATGAAGGTACATATCCAGATTTGCCCCTCCATTGCCTCTTCCTCTTCTCATTAGAGCTGCTTTTTAAGCTCACTCTTTTTTTTTTTTTTTTTTTAAGAGGAAGAGGGAGAAATAGAAAAAGTTTCCTCAATCGGCCTAGGCGTATTGTAAAGGGAATTATTTAAAAACAACCCCCCGACAAATTATATTGTATCTGATTAAGCAAACTAGCAGTGAAACTCACGAGAGGCTTTGTTGTTGTTTTCCAGTTTTCTTTTTGTGTGTTGATTTCTTTTATTGCCCTCTTTACTTCCCTCATCACACATGCTCACGTATGCAGCGGAACGCTGCTGTTTTAATTATCATAATTGCGGCGTTCGTCGATCGTGCGCGTTTTGGAGCGCCTGCGTTTCCCTACAGCCAAGTATCTCCCGAACTCGTTGGCGAAGACCGTCAAAGGTTAATTAAAAAAAGTTAACACTCGAGAACTCCTCGGACCGAGTTCTGTTTAAACATACTGAATGTCTAAAATAAAAAGACAGAGAGAAAGTGTTCGTAGAATGTGGAATGAGATGGTATTAATAATGCATCAGCCGTAGCTCTGTTGAAACACAATTATAGAGAGGGTTTTCTTAAAAGGGAAGGACTGAGAGACGGCCCAGTCATCTCTAAACAGTCACTTTGTTTGGTTTTGCTTGTAATTGTTCTAAAGATAAGCGACTCAATTAGGCTGTGATTATTTTAGTATGAGGCAAACGCCCCGAGCGCAGTGTTCATTGTCTGAATTGTTAGAGTCAATAAGACCAAAGCTGGGTTTAAAATTAGTATCCATCTGCTTGTTTGTGTGTTTTTTTTCTTCTTAATGAGTTGATGTCTACATTAGTTCATGAATTCCAGAGATGTTTTCTCTTTTAGTTGCGAACTAAAATCTGAAACTCTTCGCTCTACATTTAGATCACGTTTTGACACTTTTATGTTGCACAGCGTGCTTCCAATAAAGCAGTGAACCACAGAAATCTGTTTTTGTGTTTAGCAGACAGAGCTACACAAGTTAAAGTCCTGTTGTATGTAGGTCTTGTGCTTTTGATGGCTTGCACAACATCCTATGGCAAGGTCTTCACCCAATCAGGAGTGTTTGGATGTGTTAATGCACCCTCATCTTTCTCCAGGGGGTTGATGGTGAAATCAAACATTGTGTGGAGGCCAAAAACAAACTGTTATTATCATATTGCAATAATGCAGTCTGCATAATGCATGAACGCCTATGGGTGTGCACTTATTAGCGTGTCATGCTGTTGTATTACTCATTTGATGCTGGTAATATTTTCAAAAATGCATAAATAGGTCATGTTACTGTATTGAACTATGTGTACTGTTTTCGTGGAACTATCAAATTATTCAGTTATGGTAATGATTTGACACAAAGAAGTGCATATATTGCTATTATTTAAATAAATCATTGATTGGCATTGTGTTAATGCCATTAAAGTTATGCATTTGTATCTGTAAACAAACATTAGAAGCAAACCAAACACATATGACCGAAGCTTGTCATTTTTCGGCTGTCCCAACTAGCCTGAGAGCTGCAATACGTGACAGCCAATTAAGAGGGAAATTGGAGAGTGTTGCGTTGCAAAGTATTTTTCAATTTATAGCACTTTCTCCATGTTGTTAAAGAGATAGTAACCCAAAAATGAAAATTCTGAAATCTTAAAGCTTTTTGACCCTGGACATACAGCAAAGCGATTGACACGTTCAAGGCCCAGAAAGGTAGTAAGGACATTGTTATAATAGTCCATGTGACATCAGAGGTTCAACTGTAATGTTATGAAGCTACAAGACTTTATTCAATAATTTCTTCTCTTCCGTGTCAGTCTTCGACGCAAGTTGAATAAAGTAGAAGAAATTGGCCTATTTTATCAATGTCCTTACTACCTTTCTGGCCCTTAAACATGGTAATGATGTTGCTGTTTATGGAGGGTCAGAAAACTCTTGGATTCATCAAAAATATCTTAATTTGTGTTTCGAAGATGAACAAAGGTTTTACGGGTTTGGAACTGCATGAGGATGAGTAATTAATGACAGAATTTATTTTTTTGTGTGAACTATCCTTTCAAGAAAGTAACAGTGATCTCATAATTGATGCATCTAATCTGCAATTAGTCATGTGAAGTGTTTACCAACATGACAGAAACTTAAAGCCTAAAACTGTGTCTTTAAATGCACGCAGTGTGACAAGCTTCAGTCTTTCAGTGTGTGCTTGGCATTAAGAGGAATTTTAGTGTTTAGTTTGTTGTGCTCGCAGAGTTTGATTATGTGTCCATTCAGTTCCTTCCACTGTTTCATGCCATGTGCCCTTTCGGTGCAGAGGCAGTGAATGCCGTCTCAGAGGTCGCCCAGCGGATCCAGGACAACGCTCGCAGCCATGAGAACCACCTGCAGCTGAGCAGAGTCCAGAAACAGCTGAAGGGCCGAAAGACCAGAATCCTGACTCCAGGTTAGAGACTGTGATCTTCCATTCTTTTTATCTCCCACAGCTCCGTGGAGAGCCAGAGAGTTAAGCGGATGAAGGAGGTCAGATGGAAGAGTGTGGAAAAGTAGTCTTGTTTAAAAGAGACCCAGCTGTTTGGCCATAATCAATAGAGGCGATAGCGGGCGGTTTTGTTTTCGTCAGCCACAATCGTAGAGAATTAACTTTAGAGTTTATCGACGAGTTCTCAGCGCTAATTGGTAATGGAGGGGAAGTGTTCCCTAAGTCAGTTCTTTCCATCTTTCTTCTCTTGTGCTACTTGTGGAGTGGAGGTCCTTTCTTCCTTCTTATTTATCCCAAGGGAGAATGCCCACGTGTGAAACAAAAGAGAAGGAGATGGAGAAGGAAGGGGGAGAGAGAGAAAAAGACAGAGAGGGCCTTGTCGTGAATGCCTTGGCCTGCCAATCTCCCCCAGGACCAATTAGCGCCTCTCCTCATCTTGTGGGCCGGCAGATAAAAAGGAAGCTGGGAGAAAGGGAGCGAGAGAGAGTGTGTGTGTGCACAAAGGTGGTTGGGAGGCTGGCGATGAATACCCAACGAGCACTGGGCTCATTTCACACAGCGCCGGATGTAGGAAGAGTGTTAAAAAAACCCCTCTCATCCTGTTTTTCCAGGACTCTAGAATTCTACCGAGGTCCTTTCTCTTGTCCAATAAGGCTTCCTTTCTTCCACTTGCACTTTTTCTGACTTCACAAGGCCGAACCGAACCAGGCCATCCCAGCTTATCTCACCCCAACCCCTCTGTTTCTTCAGATGTGCCCTAACGAAAGTGATGCTTGACAGATGAGAGGCTTCGGAGCCCCTGAACAATATTAAGTGGCCGGCTTGGAGATAAGGGCAGTGTAATTCTCAGACGCAAAGCTTGAATCAATGGGACATTGATACGGCAGACAGTCTGTCTGTTTCCTTGGAGTCCTCGGCAGGACGTTGCCGCCACCACAGCTTTCCAAGGGCCAAGCCGAAACTCTCCGGCCTACAGAGCATAATGGAAACACGAAGAGCGAAAGATGAGACCATTCCATGCCCTTTGGATGCCACTACATATATGCCAGAAACAAACCACCAGTAAAATCATCAGCCAACACATTGAAAGTGCACTACGCAAGGGGGCAATGAAGTTACATTCAAATATCTGTGCCATTAATCCAGATCTGTTATTGTTCAGGTTACTTTTGGGGTGTTTTCACACTTGTAGTTCGGTTTGTTTGGTTTATTTGGTCCGGACCTGAAAGGAAAATTATACATTTGGTCCTGGTCCGTTTAGCATTCACACTGGCATTTTTGACAGCGAACCTAAAGATGCAGAACCTAAAGGCATAGTGATACGTTCACAACCTGATTGGTCGAGTTGAATGACGGAACTTACCGGACACTTCAATAGTCTATGCTCATTGCCTGTATATGATTTTATTTTTACCCCCTGCGAACTCACAAAGAGATCATAAAAGGCATTTTTCTGCCTCGTTGCTCCACGTTTGCCCTCTGCTCATTTTGATTTGGATACACTGTTTGTTCCCTTGTTTGGTGCGCACCAGGTTTTGGATGGCAGCGTACCAATCGCACCAGGGTTTGTTTTAATGGAACCAAACATGACAAGTGTAAACACCCTTGGCCTAAAAGAGAAAACTGATAGTTCACGCCATTTATCAATTGCCGTAATTACAGGATTCTGACTTGGAACAAGCATTCACATGTTCTCATAGAGCGCAGAATGTTCAGACTTCATTACATTCTGTAATTATGGTAATTCCAACAAGATCAGAATGCACCATAACCATAGAAGACAATTTACTCCTACTTGTGGTAATGAATCCTTGAATTGGTAGGATTGCCTGCATAGTAGAGTATGTTTCGGCCTTAAAGTCACAATTGTTCCGTACAATTGAGTAACCTGAATCAGAACAAAACTTTAAAGAGGGCTCGTGGGCTTTGAATACTGTAGATGAACACCTGAATCCCCTTTTAACTGACATGAAAGGGTAACCTATCCAACAAAGCCTTCTCAAAATTAACAATGATCTGACTTGCCATTCCATCACTTTCAAATCGAGAAATGCTTTTATGTGTCTCTGGGTCTTTGGCTTGGTCACATCAGGAGAACCCCAGGCGCTTTGTAGTGCAACCTTTAGCACCCTGCAAACCACTAGGTCCTTTGTAGCTGGGCAGAGGTGCTCTTTGACAGGGAAAGTTGAAAGCGTTCAACATGAAGAGGGGGATCTCCAAGTTCCTGCTCTTTGAACTGAGCCGATGATGCCTTCCTTGGATATGTCAGTCCAAACCAAGGCAGAGGCATACAGATTCACATTAAACAAAAGCATTCTGTACCGTTATACCTGCGGACAACTTTATGTTTTTGCCACTGGGTGTCTTGTTATTGAGTTTGTACACTTGTTAGCATTGTGGATGCGCAGGTGAAATCATCAGGAGTGACTATCTTGCTAGAACTTAAACATGTTACCAATTTAAGGAAGCCAAAGAAACCATTAAATCCAATCTGCACATGTCACCCTGGAGTATCACAGAATGTGTCTTCGTTGTTGCTTCATATTAAACCTGTGGCATTTTAAAAAAGCAGTTTGACCCCTACTTGACCCCTCTGCTAATCATAGAGTGCTTGTCTGTCGCTCAGAGCATCCATTTTAGCTCCGCGCTTGTGCTATCGCCAGAGCTGCAATCACAAGGTTCACTGGGGCAATTAAGGAATCAGTAGCAGGAATGAAATTTCATCTTATCTATCCAAATGTCAGCATCTAATTTAGTTTCCATCATGCAACTGCCAATCACTGAGAAGGGAGATTGGTTGTCTCTTTTCCGTCTCAAGTCATGTAAACCTTCTGCTTTTCATTCTCTGCTTGAAATTGACTTTTGAGCTAGACAATAGGTAAGCCCTTCATCCATTTCCTTGTTATCTCTTCTCGTCGTAGGGAGGTGGTACATTCGGGAAGGCTGGCTAAAGACAGTGCCCCCTAAAGGCACGGAGGCAAAACCCAAGATGTTTTACCTGTTTTCTGACATCCTGCTCCAGGCCAAACAATGCAGTCCCATACATCCTACCAATGGAAATAAGTTTGCATGCCAGCGAATCTACCCATTGAAGGAGTGCACTGTGGACAAAGTCTTCGGCCACACCAAAAGCCAGGGAGGCCTTATTAGTGTAAGTTTAAAAAATGGATGCAGTTTGCTATGTTTACAATTCAAATGGATTTATTCTTGTTCATAAATTAGTGACCACTAATTCCACTAAAAGTAATCACCAAAATGAAAAGTTGATTACTGGACAAATTGTTGATGTTCACACTTTTTTTGAGAAATCTGCTTACCACTGGCATACTTATGATTGTCTCTGCATTTTGAGGGATAATTGGCAAAAAAGTGGTTTATTAAAAATACTGGTGACACTTAAGTATAGGGGACAATTCTCACTATGAACTAGTTACTTATTACCATGCCTATTATTAAGATATTGGCTATTTATTAGTACTTATAAAGCACCTATTTTGCATAACCATATTCTACAAACCTAATTTTAACTTAACAACTATCAATAAGCAGCAAATTAGGAGTTTATTGAGGTAAAAGCCATAGTTAATGTATTGTTAATAGCGAGAACTGGACTTTAAATATTAATATTTTGGTCACACATTATTTTAATCTCCTGCTTCATTAAATGTGCCCACGCCAGATGTAGAATCATGATTTGGGAATCTGAGAATGATTGAATGCACAGTACAATGGATATTATTGTAGTAGAAATTCTAACTGATTTTTAGATTCTGTAATCAATGCATTGAATTTTTATTGGTGGATCAATGCATTTTTACAACTGCAAGTTGTTTTTTTTTCCTTTGGGAAAATATAACACTTTCATCAATTAAAATTCCTCATAGGCCCTTTTCAGATCCATCAAATATATCTGAACCCTATGTCCCTCCCCACACTTATTGTTCTCAGAATGACTTGATCTGCAAAAAATGATCAATTTATCATTCTCCTCCTTGCACTAATTACTCGAGTTCCTCATAAGGCTTCAAGTTTTAATGTCTCCACATGGCTTGATCTCTTTCCAGGTCTCTGTGCTGCCGCTGTGTGACAAATTACGTCTAAACGATCTCCGCACTCTCATGAAACATTCAGACGAATGTATCGTACGCCACAAAGTGACTTAGTTGGTTATAAAATCGCAAGAATTCGAGTATAAAAAACTAATATACAATTATTTATGATGCGTACTCATTAACTACATAAATACAACCTAAAGATTTAGTATATAGTACTTTACATCTTGTTGGGCAATATTTTGATTTAGATTTAAAAGGATAGCTCACCAAAAAATAAAAATTCTATTTTTTCATTTTTTTTGTTTTGTTTTTTTGGTTAAAATTAATGGAGAATATCGCATTTTTCCATATGCGCTTTACCATTTCTGTCAGTGATGCTAGATCACTTGATGAGGTCCGCAAATCCTTTGCACGGAAACTACGCCGCAAAAAGAATAAATAAAAAAGCTTTCTTAAAAAGGCAGACGTTTTACTAATGACAATTAAAAACCAACAGACCGATGAAAAAGTGGGACATTTTCTCAATGCGGGACAAAGGGTGAAAATGCTGTGCGGTACAATGCGAAGCAGGACGCGTGGTCACCCTACATAGACAGCAAGGGTTTCTCCATATTCAATGTCCAGAAAGGTAGTAAAAACATCGTTAAAACAGTCCATGTGACATCAGTGGTTCAATCCTAATTTTATGAAGCTATGAGAAGAAAACAAAAATAACAACTTTGTTCAGCATTTCTCCTCTGCGTCAGTATCACAACGAATGTGCGTGCTTGACGTAGAACACGTGTGCACCACACTTTGTTTAAGTTTAGAGGAAAGTGCATGTATGCATCACGATACTCTTCAAAATGGCGCTAGGGTGACGCAGAGGAGAATAATTGTTGAATAAAGCTGTTATTTTTTGCGCACAAAAATTACGATTGAAACACTGTCACATGGACCATTTTGTTGATGTTCTTGGTACCTTTCTAGCCTTTAAACGTGGAAGGGCTCTGCTGTCTATGGAAGGTCAGAAAGCTCTCGGATTTCATTAAAAATACCTTAATTTGTGTTCCAAAGACGAACAAAGGTCTTACGGGATTGGAATTTTTGGGTGAACTAACCCAAGGCCGAAGACACTAGTGGTCCATGCTGTTATGTCACTGGTGTGCTTTTTTTGGCACGTGGAATAGACCTAAAGAACTGCGGGAAGGCGCTCGCATCACTCCATCGGATTAGATCACAGATCCATCTCTTCCGCTTGGCCGCTGAATGCATCTTCCCGAAACCCTGTCAGCGCTCGGCGCTCCTCTCCTCTCGTCCGCCTGGGCCGGGGCCGGGGCCGAGGCTGCATATTATCTAATGGCTAGAAATGGCATTTCATTAGCCTGTTATCCCACAGAGGCCTCAAATGCATACTCAATAGCATTAGGTGTAATTTCTCATAAGGACACATTATTGATCCCGGTTCCACCCGCCTCCCACCTGGACCGAAGGGAAAAGAGGCTGTCAGCACTCTCTGGCCCCTCCCCGGCCGGGCCGTGAAGAATTAAAGCCAAATTAAATTTGACAGCTGGAAATGCCATGGCAATCTATATGCAAAGTTTGAAAGTAGTAGTAGTAGAGGAAAATGCGCTATGAAAATTTTGGCTCTCTCTCCCCTATCCATTTGTCTAGATGAGCGAGTGTTTGTATACGGATAATTTCTTCCCTCCTTTTCTCTTTCTCTCGCATTTCCCATCTTCGCATCCCCCTCCCTTTTCGTCTCTCCGTCTTCCTCTCGCGGCTCGCCGTCTTTCTTCCTCCACCTCCTTGAATATTATTCTGCATCCATGACCGATTCCCTTTGATGTATAAATAATCAAGTGAAATTATGTGCGTCGAAGAGGCTCCGTGCTCCGCCGTTCGTATTATACAAAGTAATTTCTACCTAAGAGGGTCAGATTTCCTGACAAATCCCTAATTACCGCATCGCAATAGAAGTGGAATCTATTTGTGCATAAATCAGGCCACCCGTCGCCCCGCGCGGCGGACCCCTAATATCGCGCTCCGCTCTGCCTCGCTCGCTGAACTCGGTAATTAGATAATACTTTTGATGATGGTACATTTGAAATCTTAATCTATTTAATGCCTAATGAGAAACAAGGCCCCCCCGCCTCCTTAAAATATAACCGGAGCGTCATTACTTTTTACCAGGTGTCCATTAAAGACCCGGCTCCGCTCATCATTACGATTCCGTCCCCGGTCGTAATAAAGATTAGGCCTGATTATTGATATGCCGTCGGTAACTGCTGCCGTTTCCTCCACTCGGGCGGCTGCAGGTAAATGTGAAAGGTCATTTAATATTTTCGAGGCCCCAATTATAATCCACTCTAATGGGTCCCCGTTGTAATTATTCCGAGGATAAAGCCTCTGCCTTTGTTTGGGGTTGGATGGTTCCCGTTGTCTTGTTTGACATGTGTAATCTAGCAGTAAAGTCTCCTCAGTGCGGATGAGTGATGGTAATTGCTGTTGACTCAAGGATGAGCCATCTGACGGGAGGCGGAGAACGTGGGCCGAGCTCAGAAAACTTGTCCTCCAAGTGCAGATCATTGCCAAATTAGCAGCTGAGAGCATCAACTGGCACATCTGTGCGCCTTTGGGCTCGAGAACGTGTTGCTTCCTCTGCAGCTCCTTCGCATTTTCGTGACCTATTTTGAATCCGATTGAAAATCGAATCATTAAAGGCTAGGAAATTATTTACTTAAATGTTACTAACAGTGTTTGTGAGATGGATTAAGGCGGCTCACCTTTAATGTTAAGGCATTAAAATTCGTTAAGACTTTAAAATGCCTAGTTGTGGCTTTTCGCCCTCTGTGTCTGTAGGCTATATGCCTGGAGAGCTGTGAAGTCAGTACTGTGAATCATAAGATCACAAATGTTTGAGATTTTGAGACTGTGGTCCATGTAAACACTGGCGGCGACGCTAACAAACTAGTTCATGGACGCCCTCTAGTGATCCAGTGGAATTATGTGCACGGCAACATATATGTTGGTTTCAAATGATTTTGAAAGACAGCTTTACCATTTTCAAAAACTGTATTTTCATAACGCTTTTCATTTTCAATGTACATGTTTTAATCATTACTTCTGCTAAATAAAGTGAATGTAAAATATATACACTACCAGTCAAAAGTTTCTGAATAGTAAGATTTTTAATGTTTTTAAAGAAGTCTTTTCCGCTCACCAAGCCAGCAAAACCAGTGCAATTTTGAAATATTTGTACTATTTAAAATAACTGCTTTCTATTTGAATATATTTTAAAATGTAATTTATTCCTGTGATCAAAGCTCAATTTTCAGCATGATTACTCTTCAGTGTCACATGATCCAGAAATCGTTCTAATATGCTGATTTTCTGTTCTAGAAACATCTTTTATTGTTATTATCAATATTTAAAACAGCTGAGTACATTTTTTAGGATCCAAAGATCAGCATTTATATGAAATAAAAAAGCTTTTGTAACATTGTACACTATACCATTGGAGTCAGTATATTTTTAATAGAAATGTATACTTTAAATTGATCAAAAGTGATGATAAAGACATTTTTAATGTTACAAAAGATTTCTATTTCAGGTAAATGCTGTTCTTCTGAACTTTCTTTTCATCAGAGGAACCTGAAAAATTCTACCGTTTTCAACATAATAATAAAAATAATAAATGTTTTTGAGCAGCTGATCTGAATTTTAGAATGATTTCTGAAGGATCATGTAACTAGAATAATGATGCTAAAAATGTAACTTTGAAACCACAGCAATAAATTACATTTTAAAATATATACAAATAGAAAACAGTTATTTTAAATGGTAAAAAATATTTCAAAATTTTACTGTTTTTGCTGTACTTTGGATCAGTTAAAGGCAGCAAAGGTAGCAAAACAGAGTTCTTTAAAAAAACATTAAAAATCTTACTGTTCAAAAACACTTGACTGGTAGTGTATATAGTAATACATTTATAGTTTTTGTCACATTACATGATATTTTAACACATGACGTGTTAATAAAGGTTTTTCAAATATTAAGAAGCAATTTTGTTGAAATACATAATGTCAGCATTTTTAGTTTGTAATCCTATTCATTATAATACAATAATGTTATTTATATAAATAATTTTTATTTATTATTATATAATTATCAAAATGATTCAGAAATTAAAATCACAGTCCTCATAGAAGAGTTGTATTGCATTTTTAATGCATTTCTGAATATATGAATATATGATATGAGAATCTTTCATTTTCAAAAGACAAATATTTGATCAGTCAACGTCTTCAAATTATACTGCCAAAATCACTGATTTTCAGTGTCCCTCACCAGTTGCCTTCTTGCATAATCTCTTGATCTCTTCCACTAACTTGAATGTTTTCTCTCTTCCAGTTGACCTTCGCCAGGGCCAAACTGCTTCTAATGTCCGATGATCAGGGGGACATTAATGATTGGTACCGTAGCATCTGCTTGGCCATTGGGTGAGTTTCAATACTCAAAATTCAGCCCCTAAAACTTTCTAGTTTACAAACCCATATTTTTGTCCACTATGACAAACCACCCAGGTTTTGAAGTTAAAGCATCAACGCGGCTCATAGTCATCAGTCTTTTACACTGTAGTTAGTGTTAGCATAACATCAGTGGCCTTTACTGTCTCACAGGACCTGAGGGCAGGGCGATGGTTGACATGGGGCGAGCTCGTCACAGGGGACAGTCCCGACTCTCAAGGCTAGGCTAATTAGTTTAGCACTGTCTGAGTGATTGGGAGGGACAGACTGTCACCTCGTGCCATCTTCATAGTGGGGAGCTCCTCACATGCGGCCTTCTGCCCAACCTACAGGCCCAGGGGAGCACAATTAGAGACTAAGCTGGACAGGTTGTGGTGGCCGAGGTCAGAGGTGATTGCTACTGTATGAGGGGGTACACTGTGTGTGTGAGGAGTCTGGTTGCTGTCCTACTTGTACAATGGGGTCCAGTACTTTTTTTTTTTTTTTTTAATTGATTAATATTCTAATGATTGCGTATTTTTTGTGCAAGTCCTACCCTTTAATTGTTGTTGTTGTTGTTATTATTATGTTTTTTAAAACATTTAAAATAAAAAAAAAAAGTTACATGCATATTATACATTTTACCCTTATTTATAATTTTTTTTTTAATATTTCTTTGAATTAACTAACATTCAGTAACTTTTTCTGTATTATACCCTGACATTTTTGACTGTTTGCCCTGGAAAAATTATTTAAAAATTATTTTTAATTCAGAAATTAAAATGGTTATCATAGAAGAGATTTATTCACAACATTGCGTTAATAAATTGCATTTTTACTGTCAAATTTTAGCATGCATGCATTGACTGTTATGGTTAAAAGACGTCCAGAAACCTAATTTAGCGATTTAGAGCTGTTTTTAGAGCTGTTTCCACCACTAAATAAAAAATGTAAGGTTTTGCAATTTTTTTTTTTTTTTTTTTTTTTTTTTTTTCTCACAATTCTGACTTTTTTTCTGGGAATTGTATGTTTCCATATCACAGTTCTGAACTTTTTGTCTCAGAATTGCGTGATGCAAACTCACAATTCTGACTTTTTTCTCAGAGTTGTGAGAGAAACTCACAATTGCAAGTAATAAAGTCAGAATTGAAAGCTATAAACTCACAAATCATATTTTTTTTTTTTCTCAGAATTGCATGATATAAACTCACAATTGTGAGTTATGAAGTCGGAATTATTTTTGTGATATAAATCACAATTCTGACTTTTTGTCTCACAGTTGCAAGTTTATATCTCACAATTTTGACTTTATAATATGCATATAAACTTGCAATTCTGAGAACATATCAGTCTTTTTTCCCCTCAAAATTGTTTTTATTACTCAGAATTGCAAGTTTATATCTCTTAATTGCAAACTCGCATTTGTGAGAAAAAAAGTCATCTCTTTATTTCTCACAGTTGTTTATCACGCAGTCAGAATTGTGAGATACAAACTTGCATTCGCAAGAAAAATGGTTTATTTTATGACTTTATTTCTCACAATTGCGGGTTTATCATGCATTTGCAAGAAGAAAACTTTATTTTTATGACTTTCTTACAATTGTGAGTTTATTATGAATTTGAGAGAAAAAAGTCAGAATTGCGAAATACAAACTCTCATTTGCAAGAAAAATAGTCAGAATTGTGAATTTTAAATTTTAAGCTCGCAATTGTGAGAAAAGTCAGAATTGAGTTTATATCTCAGTTCTGAGAAAAAAAAGTCAGAATTGCGAGATTTAAGCTCGCAATTGCGAGGAAAAAAGTCTAAATTGCAAGATACAAACTCGCATTTGCAAGAAAAAAACTCAGAAATGCATGTTTTTATCTCGCAATTCTGACTTTATTTCTCACAACTGTGAGTTTATCATGCAACTGTGACAAAAAGTCAGAATTGTGAGTTTATATCTTGCAATCCTGACTTTATAACTTGAAATTGCGAGTTAGTCACGAATTGAGAATTGCAAGTTTATATCAATTCTGAGAGGGGAAAAAGCCAGAATTGCAAGATTTAAGCTCGCAATTGTGAGAGAAAAGTCAAAATTGTGAGTTTATATCTCACAATTCAGAGAAAAAAGTCAGAATTGTGAGATAAAGGGTTGCAATAACCTTTTTTAATTTTTTTTTTTCAGTGGCGGAAACGAGCTTCCATACTGACCCGTATAATTCAAAATTTTTAATAACATTTCTGCACTCATTTATGACTTGCTCACAAGTCCAGTATAATTTTTAAGTGTCCAATTCATCAGTTTAATAGAACAGGTTCACAAAACAATCTGTGCTGAAATATGCTACATTTAACTGTTTAGATTGGACTTAATTAAAAAGAAAGATCATAAATAAAAAATGAAACTGCTCGAACGGCCTCGAACATCATACAAAAGTCGTTATTGCAGTGCAGTTTTAATATATGCTTATTAAATATTGTTTGTTGACTCAGTTGTTGTTTCATTGAGTTTTACTGAATTTAAAAGATTAAGCAAAATGTATTATTCGACCCCTTTAAATTGTGGGATCCATTACTTGTGTCCTCTTTTAATTACTTTCATTTTTGACACAAGCCATGTCACCGATCCGTGTCACATTGCCTTTCTGATTCTGCATTCGTTCCCCTCCATGATTATCTGTAATGCAAATGTAATCGTTTCCTTTCATGAAACACTATCAGATTCCCGTTATCGATACAGTATTATGTTATTGCTATTGCTTGCGGTTGGGAAATACAATCCATGAGCTTATTTTCAGTTGTTGCGTACCAGTAATCTTAATGTCACTGATTATTGACTTGAAGAAAGACCACAAACATATCGAGCTGAAACTTAGGAGCACATCATTCCCTACAATTTCCTTTGCCATATGCCTAAAAATCAACATTGGTTTTCCATCTAAATGGTTTTAATTGTAATATTTGTGATAGGGTTTTTTTTCTCGCTAGAGGAATGTTGTTATACGAGATGAACATGGTTTGGGTTTCACCCACATATATGCAGATACACACCAATATTTGTTGGCCAGGGGACTCAATCAGTTGGCAATCGATGGTTTCGATGACATGAGGTGAAGGCGGCTGGAGCCTTATGACAAAACTGAGCGTCTCTCATCGAGGCAGATCGGCTTAACTCTATGGTCAGATAGACGTCTCCTATACAAACCAAATACTTCCCTTTCATATCACCAAAAAATATTCCGCACTATAGACACAGTGTCTCCTGTGTTGGACAATGCAGCGAACTGCACACATTCTTTCCAAAAAATAGCTTAAAAATATGTTTAATTTCAGTTATGTTCATGTCTCCATCTGTTTTTATAAAGTAGTTAATACGTTTGGATTTCATCTCAAAACCGCAGTCGTGAGCTGGAGCGTTTTTTTAAATTCAAGGTACAAGTTGTACAAACGTACGACACGTCTCGGTGTAACAAGAGCTGGAGCTTGAAGAGCTGGTCTGAGTTTGTCATCTGTATTAAAATGTCAAGATTAGCATCAGGTATGACATGAAAGAGGAGCTAATGATGTAGTTTCATACTCCAGCTTCTTGATTCCTGTTTAAATGACTGATCTTAATGTCTTCCTTGGTTCAGTTGATGACAGATGGTCTCGTTTTCCATCCCAGGCAGCTGAAGTCAAAGAAAACAGTGGTGCACAGGAGAGACGAGCTGCGTAGGAAGCCAATCAGATCGGATCCAGACAGTCAGAACACGCCAGAACTGCAGCAGACACGTGGATTAAAAAGAACCATGGTTGGTTGTTGCTTCATGTTAAAATGATTAATAACTAATATTAGTTAATTAAATGATGTATAGGGTGTTCTAAAGGCTGAGACCATTATTTTTTTCTAATTTAGTAATATTTACATAGTGTTCTATTGTAATATCTGTGTAATTTAATATTTAATTATATGTGTTTGAAATCTTAAAAACACTTTATTTCCAGGTTTGAAGAGACTGAAATTTTTGTCATCATTTACTCACCTTCATGTTGTTTCTAACCTGTATGAGTTTCTTTCTTCTGTTGAGCACAAAAGAAAATATTTTGAAGAAGGTTGGTGAAGTTTGGCTACCATCAACTGATTGGTCATCAACATTCTTCAAAATATCAACTTTTGTGCTCGACAGAAGGAAACTTGTGAGTAAATGATGACAGAAATTCATTTTTAACTATTGCTATAATATAATATAATATAATATAATATAATATAATATAATATATAATACAAAAAATGCAAAATTCATTATGCAGCTTTAAAAAAAACAATACTTTTTTATTAATGTGCTGGTCATATAATGTATACATATGTACAGTTTATATAATTTATATTATTTTAATTTATACTTTGTACGCAGATTGTTAGACCACTGTTCCTAAATGTAATTTATTTAATAAATAAATAAATAAATAAACAAATAAATGAAAGCTTTGGGGTTATATAATATGTAAAATGTGGGAAAAAAATGAGTATTGAAATAAATAATAAAATAATAGAAAAAAATGCAGAATTCATCAATTCTAGGCCACTAATTGTATAAGCGATGTAGTGAAGTAATGTAATATTATTAATATAAATTTATTCAAAAAAATTTTGATTGTTGTGCTGATCATATAATTTAAATTTCTGTACAATTTATATAATTAATATTTATTTTAATTTATACTGTGTACATAGATTTTTAGATTTTTGTATCCCACTGTACATAATCTAATTTAACTATTTAAACCAAACTAAATATAGTTATGTAGTTATGTAATATTTAAAAAAAAATGTAGGAAGGGAAAAAAAAGAACATTGAAATAAATATATAATATAATGATACAAAAAGTGCGTATTTCATTATTTCTATGCCACTATCATATAAGCAATTTTTTGAAATATAATATTAATAATATAAATTCATTTAAAAAACAAATTTATTGTTGTATAATTTATACTTTTTTATATAATTAATATTTATTTTAATTTATACTGTGTGCGCAGATTTATAGACTTTTGTACTCCACTGTTCATAATTTAATTTAATTATTAAAAGATTAATAAAAAATGTTTTGGGGTTATTTATTTATTTATTTTTTATTTATTTATTTATTTATTTATTTATTATGGGGAAGATAAATAATGTAATTTTATAATATAATATAATATAATACAAAAAATGCAGAATTCATTATTTCTAGGCCACTAATCGTATAAGAAATTTTGTGAAATATAATTTTAATACACATTTATTTAGAATTTATATAATTAATATTTATTTTAATGGTAACACTTAACAGTAAGGTGTCATTTGTTAATATTAATATATTAACTAACATGAACAAACAATGAACAATACATTTATTACAGTATTTATTAATCTTTCTCAATGCTAGTTAATAAAAATGCACTTCATTGTTAGTTCATGTTAGTTCACAGTGCATTAACTTTTAAAAAAAAAAACATCTTTGATTTATAATAATACATCAGAAAATGCTGAAATTAACATTAACCAACATTAACGTAGTTAACTAATGAAACTTATTGTAAAGTGTGTAAATTTTAAAAATAAATCTGTGTTTTCTCTCATGCAGATGTTAGATGAAGAAGTTTTGGAACACCGAGAGGGTCAAAGCAGCAGTTCCATCCCTTCAACAGGAGAAAACGGCCACAGCGCCACCAAGAGGCTGAAGCCTAATGAAGCTCCTGCTGCAAGGTAGTTTTACTGCATAACTACATTTTATCAGACTCTGATAGAACAATGCTGTACCATCTCTATTATCTTAACCAGTAGATTGCTTACCCAACATGTGTAATACAGACCTTCTGTGACAACTCTCTTTGATGCTCTGAAGAAAAGATCTTTTTATGCTGTGTATATATAAAACATGTACCATTGGAAATTTGAATAGCATAATAATGCTCACATTGTTAATGCAGACCACAGGAGTCTTCTGGATCGAGCTGCGTCATACTGTGAGGAGATTCAGGTTCTGAAAAGAGCTGAAAGATCTGCCCACAGACAGAAGGAGCAGAGGTGATTCAGGATAAATGTAATGCAATGCACATCTACTCCATACTGCTGCATTTTTTTCCATATGCCAAAGATTATGGTGCAATGCAGGCGTATTGCTTTTAAGCATGTTTACTGTTCACATTTTAAAGCTTTTTATACTGAGACGTCTTACTGTGTAAAGTGCAGAATTACTTGGTTATCACTAATAATGGCCAGAATCTAACAAAAAATACGCAGACACAAAAACGTCATGTATAGTAACAATTTATACACTCATCGACTATATATATCACTGAATATATATATATATCACTATAGTACAAAACAATGCTATTGTTTATCCTTTTGTCATCCTTTTTAATATGAAATAATTCAGTGCAATAAGGTTTTTTTTTTTTTTTGTTTGCATGAGGTTTTGCTCTTTTATACACTGGAACAATAGGGGAAATCTGCTTTTATATACTGAATGTTGTTTTAATTATACTCTGCAGTACTTAATGCAAATATATAATTTTTTTTGTCTGCTTGTGTTAATGAAAGTTTTACTGTTAGATCGATTTAGGGGTGTAATTGTTACTAACTCTGTCACACTGGTCAATATTATATTTTGCATGTGAATTAATAAAAGCTCAGTGATTTGCTCTAAATATTGACAAGCTCTATTAAACCAATAACTGTTCATGCTCTGGTCAACACTGCCCTCTTCTGGAGTATTGCTTATCTCTGAAGTCCCACATGCATTTAGTCCAATGCTAGACTTTGCTTGTAATGAGAAATTTTAAGTCTGTTAGAGATTCAGTTGTAACATAATAACAGTTTTACACTTACATCACGGTTTGGTCGGTTACCCAGATGCGCGGCCATATTGGCAATACCCGGATGTAAACAACAGCATGGATTGCACGGTTAATGTACTTCTGAATGTGTTGTTCTGCTAATTTATGCTGCCTAAACCATGGAAAAACATGTGGAAGCGGCTAAATCATATAGAGAAGGACTTAATACGCAGAAAAGGGCGTAAAATTTTGACAAACTAAAGTTAATATGTATGAGCAGTAAGATATTAGCTTAATATTTCAACCACCTGACTGGAAATGATAAGCACAAACACAAATGTTGTCAATATTCTTGCCCTGGAAATCCTGGTTCAGTTTGGCCAACCACAGACGTATTTTATTCTTCAGACAGTTTTTTGCACTTTTCTTTTTGATTTGTTATAACTTTTGGCAGTCTGTAGTACTCCAAATGTTTTTCCCAATCTTACCAATTAGTACAGCCCAAAACATGACAATAATTGACCATTTCCAGCAGCAATAATTAACAAAATTTGCTAGTTTCGTTCGGTTCAGTGGCATTGTTTACATTCTGTGCTGCCAATATAATCCAAAGACGAAGTGTTTATTAATTAATGTTAACTATATTTGTTAATAGTTAGCTTGGTTCCCACAGTCATGAATAGCCTGGACATTAGGGGGTTTAAAACCTGATTTCCAAATCATGGTAAAGGCAGAAATGTATATATTTAAGTTATTATCCACACTTTTCCTGAGTAACGGCTGAGCGCCGCCATGATGGATTCCAACTTCCGTTTGGTGCTTTCGTGTTGGGTTCTCTGTATAAATCCATGTTAAAATGGGGTAAAAAGACCAGCTAAATTTATAAACCGAAACTTGGCCACATGGTGGCATCACACTGCTTTTTGTTGTTATTTCATAAAGTAGGCCACGGAGTACAGGTGGTGATGAGAGCGCTGACCCTGTCTATGTTTAGACTCGTGCGATATTTCTTACGCTGGATAAGAAATTCAAACATTGTTGTTTTCACCTTTATTTTGGCCTTTATCATCACTGGATGCTAAACAGTGTCCATTTACGGTTTCAAAACAGACATTTGGATCGCTCAGTCGCAGCTGATGCAACAACATCTAATTTCTGAAACTGCCAGCAATTACCCGGTTGAATACTTGGCTCAATTTTCGCAATTTGCACCTCATCTTTTCACGTGTGCTCGATGCCGATGCCAGATTCTCTGCTGATTGTTCTGTCTCCTGCCTTACTTTCTGTTGCCAGGTGGTTGAGGATTCAGAATACCATTCATGGTCAATGTGTCTCAGTGTGTTTTTGATGGATTGAGGCAGGGTTACAGCCTGAGACCACAGTGAAAATGTGGGATTCATGATCTAGTATTCAAAATAAAGTTTTAGGATCTGAAAGCTGACACTGTCGTTAAGTAAATCAGTAGTATGTAGTTAAAAAATAAAAACATTAAAATAAAAATGCAGAATTAAAATGTGTATATGAAATAATTATGATAAAAATAATTAGATTAATTTCTAATCACCAATAATCATTAATCAAATGTGTAAAATCAGTTTAACACATATAAATATTATTATTATTTTTTTTTTTTTTTTTCACTAGTAGTCACAGAGTTTATAACCGCGCTGTATGTTATCCAGAGATGTTATCTTTGGTACTACTCAGTTAAAGTTCTATTTTTCTGCTTGCATTACTAAAAAGGATATCTTTGTAAGTAATAAATTGTTACCCTCTCTACCCTCCTTTTCAGCCTTAAATTTTGTTTTTGATGATGGATCGTTCTTCCTCCACATGCCAGATCTCTATAGCAAAGATGTTGATAAGCATTGTGTACTTCTATGTTTCTTAAGGAGAACAGAAGCAGCAGAAAAAAAAATAAATGCATAATGTTTCCTTGTTCTCTGGCTTACCTTTTGGGCAGTAAATCAGGTCTTATCTGAGTCTCTGGCACACTTCTTCTTGAGGGCTGACCTGTTTAATTGCTCCGTAACTGGAGTTGAAAGGGGACGGAGTGGCTGATACTGAGCCCAACGAGGTCTTGTTGACCTCAGCGGTTTTGTAGTTTCGTGACACAATTTGAGATCTGTGTCTGTTCATATAAGTGCATATAAGTCTTTTGTGTTTGGAGTTTTCTTTTGTAGTGTCTTTTTGTTTTTAGTTAGTTTGTTTTTGTTTGATTTTGTGGTTTTTGTTTTGTTCTTTTTTATTTATTTATTTATTTATTTGTTCTGGTTTGTTTACTGGGATTTTTTTAATTTGTTTGTTTTTGTGTTTTGTGCTGTCTGTTTTTACAAGTTTTGTTTTGTGTTTTGCTTTGCTTTTTTGTTTGCATGTACCTGTTCTTATAAGTGCATATACATCTTTTGTTTGGGAGTTTTGTTTCATGCTGTCTGTTTTTTGTTTTGTTTTTACTTTGATTTGCTTGGTGACTATTTGAGATATGTGTTTGTTCATATAATTGCATGTTTTTTGTGTTTTGTTTTGTGTTGCAGTGTCTTTTTTTTGTTTGCTTATTTTTGTTTTCCTTTGATTTTCATTTTCTTTTGTTTTCGGGTTTTTGTTTGGTTCGATTTTATTTCTGATTTGTTCAGTTTTCTGTTGTGTGTGTGTTTTGTGTTGTGATTTTTATTAGTTTTTTGTTTGTTTCTGTTGTGTTTTGCTTTGCTGTTGTTTTGTTTGCATATGCCTATTCTTATAAGTGCAATATATCTTTTTGTTTGCGAGTTTTTGTTTCATGCGGTCCATTTTTTGTTTTTACTTTGCTATGCTTGGTGACTATTTCAGATCTGTGTCTGTTCATATAAGTGCATTACATATCTTTTGTGTTTTTTTGTTTGTTTTGTCTTGTAGTGTGTTTTTTGTTTGTTTTGTTTTCCTTTGATTTTCGTTTTCCTTTGTTTTCGGGTTTTTGTTTGGTTCAGTTTTATTTTTTATTTGTCTGGTTTTCTGTTTTGTGTATGTGTTTAGTGCTGTGCTTTTTTTATTAGTTTTTTTGTTTGTTTTTGTTTTGTGTTTTGCTTTGCTGTTGTTTTGTTTGCATGTGCCTGTTTTTATACGTGCTATATATATATATATTATATATATAATATTATATATTAATAAGTGCATTAAATGCCTTTTTTGTTTTGTATCTTTTTTAAGTGTTTTTGTTTTCCTTTGATTTTTGTTTTCTTGTTTTTGGATTTTTGTTTTTGTTCTGTTTTATTTTTTATTTGTATTGTTTTCTGGTTTTGCTCTTTTGTTTTGTTATTTATTTATTGGTTTGCATGTGCCTGTTTCTTAAAAGTTTTTTGTTTTTGATTTACTTTGCTTTGCTTGGTGACACAAGTGCAGTTAATATAATTCAATTAATTGTAATGGCTATCCACTTACATCCTGTGCTTTGAATATTTAGCTTTTTACTTTGCTTTTGAATTGAACTAGTTAGAAACCACCCCGACAAAGGCTTAGCAACCTGATAAGATGAAGTAATAACAGTTTAAAATCCACTCAGACACCTTCCATGATGGTGATGAGTTTTGCACAGGCAAGAATCTGCAAAATCTATTGAATTGGTTCTTGTTTAGACTTCGGCTCACTCTGTAAGTCATTCTGCAGGAGTCTTGTCTGATATTGTGAACCTGCTGACGTCATTGTGATACACCATTCACATTGGGGTTATTTTTGGAAGTTGAGAACAAGATCTGCCTGTGTTTTTTTGCGCTTCTAAAATGAAAGCAACAAAGTGTTCCACAATTCGTGAGGTTTCTTGTAATAAAGACCTTCTTTTAGCTTGTTATGCTGCTCTGGTTCATGTATGTGCACTTATGAAGGAGATTTCAGCATACATTTTTATTACTCAAGCACTCCAGACCTTCATTTTAGTGTCTACGGAATGGAGGAAGCAAAATGTGTTTTACTGGCTCAATATGCTTAAAAATATGCTTTTGCTTCCTGCACAAATAACACATAATGATTCTCTAAAACGTCTACAAATCTGATGCTTTGCTCTTTCAGATGATGTTAATGTAAGTTGATGCAAGCTCCAACCAAACAATAACACTGTACAAATAACATAAACAGGACAAATAAATCACAAACAATACCAAGATTAAATGCTGCATCTTAAGTAGAAGTGCATGTTTGCTGCTTTTAGTTTTGTGCTGTGCATTTATTTTATTTTTTGTTTTCTTATGTTTAGTTTTGTTTGTGCAGTCCTTTTTCTTTGGTATGTTTTTCTTGTTTTGTGTGTTGTTTGCAGCTCAAAATACATTTTTGCATGGCTTATTGCTTTCTATTTACATGCACTTTTACCTAAAATCTCATTCTTTGTTTTTGCCATCGGCGATCCATTTGTTCTGTTTGGCTGTTTGTACAGTGCATAACCACTTGTTAAATGTTGGAATTTGCGTCTTACGTTAAATCAACACCAACTGAAAGAGTGGCTGAATGATTTGCAATTTCATTATGGTGTACCTCATTGTCAAACAGAGTCACCGGTCTCTTGTTTCTGTTTTGGAAATGGTGCATTAACACGCTAAAACACAAGGCCCTGGCAGAACAACACGTGCTGTTGACCCGGACAATTCCCCCTGCTTTTGGAGCATTTCATGCGCGAGGACTGATGCATTAAACACTAACGTGCTTGCCATTCTTTTCTTGTGATATGTGTCTGAGGAGCTCAGCGGTGATTTTAAGACTATTTAGTATCATCTTGGAGGGATGTTTGGCTTTTCAGCGCAATCTTACATTACGTTTTTGGAGCTCACGTGAAGAAACGAGGGACAGACTGTCTGGCGTGGTTTACTTGTTGAACACAAGCAATCATTTTTCTTGACTTGGAATTGTTTGTTTTAAATGTTCTCACAGGCTCAGTTTTTTTTTGTTTTTGTCATTGTTTTGTCTTGCTTTTTGCTTTTTGCTTTGTGTGTTTTGTTGATTTTTCTTTGCTTTTTGATTTTGTCAATGTATTATAATTATGTTGTTTCTGTCATTCTTTTTTTCGCTTTGCTTTGCTTCGTTTCTTGTTTGTCATTCTTTTGATTTGCTTTTTACTTTGTGTTTTGTTGCTTTTTCTTTGCTTTACTTTGTGAAGTATTATAATTTTTTTTGTCGTTCTTTATTTTTGCTTTGCTTTGCTTCGTTCTTGTTTGTCATTCTTTTGTTTTGCTATTTTGCTTTGTGTGTTTTGTGTTGCTTTTTCTTTGCTGTTACTTTGTTTCAATTTGTATTATAATTATGTTGTTTTGTCTTTTTTTTGCTTTGTTTCTTTTTGCTATTTTGTGTTTTGTTTGCATGTTGATGTACTATAATTGTTGTTTTTGTCATTCTTTTTTTTTGCTTTGTTTCTTGTTTCTTGTTCTTGTTTTGCTTTTTGCTGTGTTTTGTTGCTTATTCTTTGCTTTACTTTGTCAAAGTATTATAATTGTTGTTTTTGTCAACTGTTTTGTTTCTTGTTTGTCAGTTTTGCTTTTTGTTTTTCTTTTTGCTTTGTGTTTTGTTTGCGTGTCGAAGTATTATACGTTATACCTACTTTTGTGCTTTTTTGTTGTTTTACTTTGTTTTTTGCTTTGCTTTTTCTTCGTTTTACTTTGTCGAAAGTATTGTTGTTTTTGTCTTTTTTTTTTTTTTTTTTTTTTTGCTTTGTTTCTTGTTTGTCATTCTTTTGTTTTGCTTTGTGTTTTGTTTGCATGTCGAAGTAATATGCATATTATACCTACATTTTTGCTTTTTTTGTTTTACTTTGTTTTTTGCTTTGCTTTTTCTTTGCTTTACTTTGTCGAAGTATTATAATTATGTTGTTGTCATTCTTTTTTGCTTTGTTCCTGGTTTGTCATCGTTTTGTTTTGCTTTTTGTTTTCCTTTTTGATTTGTGTTTTGTTTGCATGTCGAAGTATTATACATATTATACCTACTTTTTTGCTGTTTTTTTTTTTGTTGTCGTTACTTTGTTTTTTGCTTTGCTTTGTTTCTTATGTCATTGTTTTGTTTTGCTTTTTGTTTTCCTTTTTGCTTTGTTTTGTTTGCATGTCAAAGTATTATACATATTATACATACTGTTTTTGCTGCTTTGTGTTGTTTTATTGTTTTTTGCTTTGCTTTTCCTTTGCTTTACTTTGTAAAAGTATTGCATGTCAAAGTATTATACATATACTTTTTTGCTACTTTTTTGTTTTTTGCTTTGCTTTGCTTTGCTTTACTTTACTTTACATGCGAACAAAACAGATAATACAAATTAAAGTAAACCAACCCACTATGCACACCTAGGCAAAAGAATCGCCATTGGCTAGTAAATTGTTTAATATATATTTGTGTAAAAGTGGCACAGCTTACCCCTCTCCCCTACACTGTTTGTGCTAAAGAGTAGAAATGATGCAGTTCCTACTGTGTCTTCATGCGCTACGTGATAGCTCAACCCTTGCCTCCCCTTTTGTGTCTTTGTCCTAGTTCCTCAGCAAACAGTAACTCCACAAATCCAGATGTGTGATATTATTCTTGCTGGATTTTTTCAACACTATCATATGGTAAATCTAATTTGTTACGTAATCTGCTTCCTCGCCCGCCACCAGCTTCTCATTTAACCTTATTTATTTATGTCAAAGGAACATTTTGTTTCTGTCACAGTTCCTCTCTAGTAATTACCCAGTCTTAAGGAAAGCAACATCAGTCAGATCAGATCCACATCTGCAGCCAACAGCAATGCCTTCTAGTCCTCCTTGTTAATGTAATGTTGTAGTTACAAAACCAAAACTGCTCATCTGTTGCCATGGCAGCAGCAAGATGAATTAATTTTATGGATGCTCACGTCGGGCAATTTGCGATTTGACCCGAGTGCCCCTTTGGTCCAATTTTACTGCATGCATGACCTTGCATATAATAAATGCATCTCCCTGTAAACAAAAGCATGCTCTATTCATTTATGCATTATGTAAAAAAAATCTTACTGAAAGCTTTAAGGTAATACACCGGTAAGGTAGGGCTTATTTGATAATTTTAGATACACATCTCATTCCGATAAGTGCATATTTACTGTTAGTCTAAAAATTAAGGTCATGTAACTATCAGCTTGAACGCAGTGTCTAGCCATCTTGCAGATGATCACAACGGTTGACCTTTCCAGCAAGCGTGTGATGACGTCTGCCAGTACTGCATGAACTCTGTGATACAGATATCCCACGATGCATCGCCGGAGCATCAAAGAGTTAAAAGGTAGGTCAAGAGTAGCTTTTAGATCATTGAAAATGTGACCTCAATATGCTCACACTTGCTTAGTTATATTTAAAGGCTTATAGATTTATGTTTATTTGTTTGCCCAACAGCTATAGTTAAACTAAAATGTTATACTGTGATTTATAGCATTCAGCACTGGCCTGTTCATAATAACAAAACTCGGTTGCATAATTTTGACATTAGACCTCTAAGGAGTGATTTATGATTGTTGAAAATGCTTTATATGATAGTTTAAACATGATCAGTGACTTTTAGTACTGTTTATGTAGGCTTTGACCCATTTGATAAGGTTATCTAACACTTTCTTCTGTAATAGTAACATTTACATTTACAAGATTTTGTGGTTTAATATGGCCTACGATTTGCGTCACTGCACATCTAAATATATACAGAAACTTTTATATCAGTGGAGCTCGTTTGCTCTGAATGCCACTTGTCTTTCTCAGGCACGGTTATGCAATAATCAGTGTAGAACTCGAAAAAAAAATTTCAATTGTAGATAATTCCACACATGGAAAATGTTATTTATTATTTATGTATTATATAATTTTCAAATCATACATCCTGTTGAGGGGCAATTAGATCTGCAATTTCCAACTATTTGACAAAAAAAAACAGGTAAAAACAATACAAATAAATAAATAAATAAATCCTTCAGTGCCACTCAAGGAATTTAAGTGGCATCTAGACTTTTAAAACTAGACTTTGTTAATTTAAACTGTAAAATACATTGTGTAGCAGAAACAACTGTATGTATGTTTCTTTGTTTGTTTGTTTACTTTTTTACAGCAAAATTCTGCACGACCTGACATCAAATCAAATGTAATCACAATAGGTGTTTAAATACACATGTATTTTTGTAAATCTACATGTTAGTTAATATGCCACTGCATGAAACTATGTAGATTGTATGGTAAAAAAGAGAAAATGTAATTGTAGAAAATTCCATGCAAATTATTTGTTTATGTATTTCACATTTTTAAATCATGCAGCCTGTTGAGGAGCAATTAGATCAACAATTTCCAACTACTGGACAACAAAGAAGGAAATAAATAAATTCCTTAAGGTGCACTGAAGTATCTAAGTGACGTACACTTTTTAAACTAGGACTTTTTATGTTGTTAAGTTAAACTGTAAAATACATTGTGTTTGTTTGTTTGTTTTGTTTTATTTACTTATTTTTTCTGCATGACCTGACATTAAATCAAATGTAACCACAATAGGTGTTAAAATACATGTGTATTTTTGTAAATATACATGTAAGTTAATATGCCACTGTATAAATCTATGCAGATTGTATGGTTAAAAAAAAAAAAGAAAGAAAGTATTTATTTATTTTAAATAATTTTCAAGTCATACAGCCTGTTGAGGAGCAATTAGATCTATAATTTCCAACTATTGGACAACAAAAAAGGAAATAAATAAATAAATGCATTTCCTTGAGTGGCACTGAAGTAGGGATCAAAAAGACTTTGTAAACTAGAACTTTTTAAAATCTTAAATTAAACTGTGAAATACACTGTGTAGCAGAAACAACTCTATGTTGGTTTGTTTATTTATTTACTTTTTAAAGTAAATTCAGCACAACGTGACAACAAATAAAATGTGACTACAACAGGTGTAAATATACATGTTATTGAGTATTTTATTTATGTAATTTATTATAGTGTCAGGAAGAAAAATGCTGTCACTGTATTAAACTTTTTGCCATTTTAATGCTCTTAGAAGCAGTGTTGCCAAGTCCCGCGTAATTGGGCTTCTTTAACACTGTTGCCGCAGGTTGTCCGTGGGTTGAAGCGACCCCAATAACGTCATATTTAGCCTCTGAAATACGAATTTACGGGGAGGAACACCACAAAAAAAACTAGTACCTTATCACCCGGAATGCGATTTTTAACAGGGGACCTCCTTCGAAATGTAACTGGGCAGGTTTTGTTGTGGCAACCCTGCTTAGAAGGGAAAAAGTGTGCAGTGAAACTGTAAAAATGTACTTTCCAAACTATCTTTTTCTCTTTTAAAATAGACACTGCCTTTACACAATATGCCACATATAATCTGAGAGGGAGACGGGAGGATTGTTCTCGTCCTTAGTCTGTAGGGAGTTGTGTTTGGAGACAGGTTTGATGAATAGCCCTCAAAAATAGGTTATGATGGCAAAATGTCCTGCCTTAGTAAGTGATCTTGTGATACTGCAGATAAGCTCGTTTTTTATATATCAAGCTCTCCATGGTCTTATTTGGACTACTGCATTGCTACTGGTACTTCAGGCAGTGAATCATTTCAAATGGAGCCAGTAAGAAGCAAACCTGGTCTGGCGATAAAAGCCCATCCAAATATCGCAAGACCTGCCGCTATAATGTTTTGCCATGTAGTCGGTGTCTAAAAAAAATATCGGATGAGTCATATGTGGTTTGTGAAGCTGGTTATGTCACAGCGCATGTTACACCTCTGTATTTTTGTCTTGAGTGTGGTAATTTTGTGGTAATGACTGTCTAGTTGCATTATTCATGTGACGTGCATGGTGTGAAATAACAGTATTTGTTTTATTGTAGCTGCTGTGCAACCAAATGCAGTGTTAATTGATTCTCCTAACTGTGCACTTATTGATAGCTTCATAATTTTATGGTGTTATGAATTATTAGGATGCTATAATACAGCTTTCATTCTCCTCCTCTTCATAGTTGCATCAAAATGTTTAAGCAGGATCAAGAAGTTGCCTTTTCCTGTTTCTTTTACATACAAAATCATCAGAGGAGTCGCTTCGTAACTTTTAATTAAAGTTCTGTGTATGAGAACGGTTATATAATGTTGAATTCATCATGCATAAACAGACATCTCACTTTCCAGTTCTAACCCCTCGTGCTATTTTAACAAATGTTTGTGATGGCGTACAGCCTGTTTTTCTCAAGATTAACCAAGCAAGATTAACATCCGCGTTTGTTTGTGTAGGCTGGCTGGGTGTATTGTTTGGGTATGAGTTGGTTTTTGTGGCTCCTGTTCAAATACAGGCTTCATTGAGTGATTTTGCAACCGTGGGTTGAGTTTGTTATTTGGGCGTAGCAGAAAGTGGCAAAATAAAAATGATTTTTGCCCTTCTTTTAGGTTTATAAAATTACAAAATATTGGCTATTGTGTCCATAAGTTTTAATCCAATATTTTTGTACCAGTAACCTTTTGATTCCGTATGCTGAGGGAAAAAATAGAGCCGTGACATTTGGACCGAATGGATTTTTGTGTATTACACTGACGCTCTGTATGAAAAGCAGGTGCACATGAGCGTCAATGTGGATTGATCTTTGAATTCAATCTCACAGGTCATTGTGTGCTGGCCTGTTAACACATCGGCTATGGAATTGCTATCCACCCCATACCATGGATTTGTTAACAGAATGTAAAAGAAGGAACCGTAAAGGTGGACAAAACAGGTACATTGTGTTGTATCTTACATTGGATCTATTTTAAATAATGTTTTAATTGATTCAACCAATTAATAGTAATTGAAGTCACATTTGAAGTTAGTACCCATGTATATTAATTATGAAAAATCAATAATTACTATATGCAGGCTTCCTTAATTTATAATGATCAAATCATGCAGCCTGTTGAGGAGCAATTAGATGTACAATTTCTAACTATTGGACATTGTTAGAGCTGCATTGTATTTTTTTTTAGATTTGGACAAGTAAGCATTTACCTAGCAACCACAAAGCCAAAAAAAAAAAATAAAAAAAATAAATAAATATATATATATATATATATATATATATATATATATTTATTTGCTATGTAAATTATTATTTATTATTATTATTATCTATTATTAGCTACTTTTGACATTTTTTAAATATTAAAAATATTGTTTATAAATTCTAAGTTCTTTTTTCTATTTATCTTTTTTGTTTTACTTCGCTTTAGTAATGTTAGTATTTAAACATAAACCCGTGGAAGCTTGTTTCCGACACTGAATAAAAAATAAAAAACTTTTTTTTCTCAGAACTGCGAGCTTATTATTCGTATTATCTAGCAATTGTGGCTTTTTTCGGAAAATTGTGAGTTTATATCTCGCAATTCTGAGAAAAATCTATTTGCGAGAAAAAGTCAGACTTGTGAGATATAAACTCGTATTTGAGAGAAAAAAAGTCTGAATTGTGATACAAACTCATATTTGCAAGAAAAAAAGTCTGAATTTCGAGATATAAACTCATATTTGTGAGAAAAAGTCAGAACTGCTAGAAAAAGTCAGAATTGCGAGAAAAAAGTCTGAATTGCAAAAAAATTGTGAGATATAAACTCGTATTTGCGAGAAAAAAGTAAGAATTGTAATACAAACTTGCATTTGAAAGAAAAAAGTTAAGTAATTGCAAAAAAAATTAGAATTGTGAGATATAAACTAGTTTTAACAAGAAAAAAGAATTGTGAGATACAAACTCACATTTGTGAGGAAAAAAAGTCAGAAATGCAAGATATAAACTCGTATTTACAAGACAAAGTCAGAACTGCAAGAAAAAAAGTCAAAATTACTTGATATAAACTTGTATTTGCTAGAAAAAAGTCAGAATTGCAAGATACAATCTCAGATTTGCAAGACAAACTTTGCATTTGCGAGATAAAGTCAGAATTGCAAGATATAAACTCATATTTATGAGAAAATTCTGAATTGCGAGAAAAAGTCTGAATTGCAAAAAAAAAAAAAAAGTCAGAAATGTGTCTAGTTTCCACAAGAAACATAAATTGAGATACAAACTCACATTGGGAAAAAAAAAAAAAGCCAGAATTGTGAGATATAAACTCGGATTTACGAGAAAAAAAGCAGAAATGTAATACAAACTCGCTTTTTTTGAGAAAAAAGTCTGAATTGCAAGAAAAAGTCAAATTTGCAAAATATAGGCTCGTATTTACAAAAACAAACTAAGAATTGCAAGATAAAAAATCGTATTTACAAAAAAAAAGTCCGAATTACAAGATACAATTTTGCATTTGCGAGAAAAAACTAAACAGGCTTCCATATAAACCATATATGCTTTATTTTATTGAAAGAAAATTTCATTTTTAGTTAACAATAGCAACACTGACAAGACTCACCCACAATTTTTTTGGTAAAAATCATGTAAAATATGTACTATGCATAACATTGTAATAGCCTTTATTTTGTCACCTTTCAAGTTTGCATATTTTAGTATTCCTTTACTGCAGAGCTTTTCAGAAAATGTAGAACGTTCCATTACATCAGTTTTTTCACTTCTCTGACCCTTAAAGATCAAACATTGCTATAAATATTAATTGTTTTTCTTTTCTTTTTTTATTCTGGACTGTGTATACATGTCATTGCGAACTGATAACTGTTTAAAACCCTGACTTTCTTTAGAAAATCTCTATTCATAATTGTAAAAGACAGAAATAAGAAGCATCAGGCGAGCATAAATATTTATCCCCTCGACACGAGCCAACCTAGATATGAAATAGACTTGTCAGGGCTGACTGGTCAACTGGAAAACGTTACAGATATTGCTTCTCTTTTGGCGAGAGCGATTCCATTTATGGCATCTTAGTCTGTTGCTATGAGAGACACGCAGCCTTTGAGAATTCAGCACGTGACGAAAAGCCTGTTTTAAACATGTTGCCTAAATATAAACGGCCTTTTGTCTTCTCGCGTAACACGGGCCGAGTGTTTGTCTTTCGCTTCTAGCGGTGAATTGCTTTTTAATTGCCTCGTATCGTGTTCTTTGTTGATTGGCGTCGGTTTGGCCTTATACGTTTTGAAATGTTTACATCACTCTCTTTCCCTCTCAGATCATTTTTTGCTTGTTTTGAGTAGTCTGTGATAGCAACCCGTCCGTTCCTGATCGAGTCTGATCCGGAGGGATTGCACAGGATATATTCAGTCAAACTTTGCTCAAATCGCTCTGTTCTCTAAAAGACACAATGGACAGCAAAAGCTTGGAAATGTAGACAAATATTGATTTTGGGGGGAAAGAATAATTCCAGCTCCCAGCTAGATGAAAATGAAGTCATAGATCAGTCAAAGGCTTTCTCTCAAAAGCAATGAGAGTGATCAAAATCCAATGAGGAATATAGAAAGTGTTCAATTCCTCATCCTCCCTCTCCTTCGCTTTCTTGCTGTATTTTTGGCCTCCTGAGCTTCACTGTCTACGTGGATTAGTTTGACAAATATCCGCAGAGCTAAAATGCCGTTGCTACTATGAACTGCCATTTTTCCTCACCGATATTTTTAATTTAGAGACGTGCTTTCAAGTTCTGGCCAAACCAAACGAAAGCCTCAGACATTCTCTGAGAGCTTCCTCACCTAGAAGTACTGCAGCTATTCTTCTCAAGTCCGACGCTGATGAACTGGATTTGCATGTTTAGCACATTAACTTTCATTTCCTTTTTTTGTGTTATCCTTTCAGCCTGTTTGTTTAGCCTTTTAAAACAAAATGTTGCTGATGTGATACATTAGTTAAGTTAACTGGTCTTCTTCTAACCAACTTCTATATATCACATCTTGAGTCAGATTAGTAACATTAGTAACTCTCACCTCTTGTCAGTCCTTAAAAGCAGACTATGTTGAGAGTAGCATACATACTGTTCCAGTATACACATTTTCTGAATGGATATAATACTCGGATGACTACATTTTCCAAAATATGCTTTACTGTGTGAAATACTGTATCTTGCAATCAATGCACTGAACTTAACCTTTTATTTCCAGTGCACTGAATGAACCAGAAGTAGTAAATGGAAAATTAAAAATCTATGGATTTTCTTATATTCAAGATGAATTTATTATTTATTATCTTTGTGCAACTTTTATAACACTAGAGGAAATACATTATAAAAAAAAATACGATTATAATAATATATTATGAAAAATATATACAGTATAATGTAATAACCTAAACCAAATACCAGAGTTATTTTGAATATAAACCAAATATATATTTATATATATATATATATAGGGGTCATAAACATTACTTTTTGTTTTTAATAACAACAATAGAACTATATCTAAAAATATTCTGTGCAGGTTTTATAATCCTAGAGGAAATAAATTATATCTTCATTGGTCATTTTGAACCTAAACAGTTCCAAAGTTTATACAATAATTTTATTTTATTTTATTTTATTTTATTTTATTTTATTTTATTTTATTTTATTTTATTTTATTTTATTTTATTGTTGGGAGAAATGTCTTATTTTTGTTTTTTATAATATTAATAATAAAGGTGTATATAAAAAAAATATTCTGTGCAATTTTTATAATCCTAGAGGAAATAAATGATATCTTGATTGGTCATTTTGAACCTAAACAAAGTTCCAAAGTTTATACAATAATTTTATTTTATTTTATTTTATTGTTGGGGGAGAAATGTTTTATTTGTGTGTTTTTAATATATAAATAATAAAGGTGTATATAAAAAAACAGTATGTGCAATTTTTATAGTCCTAGAGAAAATAAATTATATCTTGACTGGTCATTTTGAACCTAAACAAAGTTCCAAAGTTTATACAGTAATTACATAATTACATTTTTATTTTATTTTATTGTTACACTGTAAAAAATAAAAAAACACAATTTTGTATTAAAAATACAAAAATAAGACATTTGTCTCCCCTACACTGTAAAAAACAATTTGTTGAGTCAGCTTAAAATAATTTGTTACCCTGCTGCCTTAAAATTTTAAGTTCAGTCAACTAAAATAAGTTTAGTCAACTTGAAATGTTAAGTTGTACTAAGTAACAACTTACATATTTGTGTTTGCTAAACTTAACAGATGGGTAAGTAACCCAGCTGCCTTAAAATTTTAAGTTGATTCAACTCAAATATCTAAGTTGTCACTTAGTATAATTTAACATTTCAAGTTGAATAAACAATTATTTTAAGTTGACTCAACAAATTGTTTTTTACAGTGCAGGGGAGAAATGTCTTATTTTTTGTGGTTTTAATCTCAATAATAAAGGTGTGTATAAAAAAAAAAAATTCTGTGCAATTTTTTATAATCCTAGAGGAAATAAATTATATCTTGATTGGTCATTTTGAACCTAAACGAAGTTTATACAATAATTACATTTTTATTTTATTTTATTTTATTTTATCAATAAAGTTCCTTAAAGTATTCATACAATAATTACATATCCAGTTATGTATCTTGAATATTTATTTTATTTTATTGACAAAGTTCCAAATTTATTTATTTTATTAATTTATATATATTTATTTTGTCTTATGTATTTTCATTTTATTGTATTGTTGGGGGAGAAATATTATTTTTGTGTTTAATAAAAGTATATATAAAAATATACTATGCAACTTTTATAATCCTAGAGAAAATAATAATAAGTTTCAAAGTTTATGCAATAGTTACATATCCCGTTATTTTATTTTGTTTTTGCGGCAAGAAATGTCTTCTTATTGTGTTTTTAATGTAAGTAATAAAACTAGATATAAAAAATATCTATTTTCTGTGTAAACTTTGGCGATAATCAGAACATGATGTTGTTTTGCATGTCAAGAAAGTGGTTGGCTAACATTTCATACTTAAATATAACCACAACGTATAAACTAATCTAGTACATTAGTGCCTCTCAAAATAAAATGTTTTTCTGGCTAAGCCATGTGTGTTGCAACACCAAAGTAGTCAATGATATTTCATAACTCAGTCATGACAACAGCTTTAACAAGATGTTCTGTTCAAACAGCAAACAAAGCATCATAAATCATAAGCAGATCCCTATTTCTCTATGTCGTATACGTGCAGTCTTGAAGATAAACAGCACGGCTTTGCTTTGAGAGGTTTCCAGGCTGACCGCAGCTGATTGGCCTCTAAGTATTTTTCACATATTTCGATCTGAGAAGAATTAAGTGTACCACATTCAGGTATAATCCACTTTGATTAATGCTTCACAGAAAGAACAGAAGAAACTTTGGCAATCAAAGCCCGACACTCCACTTTTTTATATTTAGAGTTGATAGAACAAAGGAAAACAATGTAATAACAGAATCCATCCATTCTTATAATAATCACTGACCTTGCCCTTTCATAAGGTCAGATGCGATTTTGTTAACATTTCAGGTTTATGTCTTTGTAATTTGTTTCAAAGCCACAGTCTTAATTACTCAAAGTGTTTTCCTATTCTATCTCTTAATAATGAAGGATCGCTTTCAGGCACATTTCGACCGTAAACAGTCAACGTCTCATTTCCTCCGATATCATAGATAAACACAAGGAGCGTTTCGGAGCGTATTTTGCTCCCGTCATGAATCTGTTGATACAACAGCCGTAATCACATCCAGGCTCTGCTATCACTGATTATGTTGCTAGTATAATGGCTCTTGATAAGTGATCCACTTGGCCTTGCAGTGGCGCTCTAGCAGACATGCAATAAACAGCAGCTGCGCCAACACTGGAGCTCGATTGCAATTAATATGCATTTGTTTTCTCAAACCATCAGATTGACTTGTTGATAAGCAAACCTCTGAGTGAGATAATGTGGCAGATATGTTTAAAAACCGCATTCGGCTGCTAAGTGTTGTTTATGATGTGTGAGTCATTATGTGGGGGGCCGTTTATGTAATACATCCACATACGCTCATCAGTGAAGGTCCAAACAACACCCACAGACTGCGCAGACCTCACAATTAGTGAAGCGAATGTTTGTTTTGCCAGACGTTGTATCTTAAGAGACTATTTTTGCATTCACATATTTTTTTGCACGTATTAATTTTTGCGTGACCGTATTTTAGATCCCTTAATCCAAACCCATACCTATATTTAACAACTACCTGACTGTTACTAAACAACAAATTAGGAGTTTATAGAGGTAAGTCGTAGTTAATAGTTAGTTAATAGTGAGAATTAGTCCCCAAACTAAAATGATTTTTTTTTTTTTTTTTTTTTTATGAAATCCATTGAAATGTATTAAACCCTTATTTCTTGCAATCAATGATTCATCTAACTCATAAATGTGGCCTTTTATTAAATCCATTATTCCAAATGTACATAACTTATTGTTTTCTTTGTAAATATAAATTTATTTATTTATTTATTTATATTTATTATTATTATTATTATTATATTTTTTTACTATCCAGGTATGTAACATTTTATTTTATTTTATTTTATTTTATTTTATTTTATTTTATTTTATTTTATTTTATTAACAAAGTTCCAAAATTCATTATAAATCCAATTATGTATCTCAATTTGTTTTTTTTGTTTTTTTTTGTTGGGGGACATATGTGTTATTTTTGTGTTTTTAATATCACAAAAAAAAAAAGAAAGTAGAATTTAAAAATATTCTATGCAACTTTTTTTAATCTCTTAATTTAAATATTTCTTTTGTTAAATCCATTATTCAAAATGTATAAAACCCTTATTGTTTGCTATATAGAGAGAGAGAGAGATATTATATTTACTATCCAGTTATGTATCTTAAATATATTTATTTAATTTAATTTTATTAGTGAAGTTCCAAAATTCCTACAATAATAACATATCCAGTTATGTATCTTGAATATTTATTTTATTTTATTTTATTTTATTTTATTTTATTAACGAAATTCTAAAATTCATACAGTAATTACATAGCCAGTTATGTATCTTGAATATTTATTTAATTTAATTAAATTTTATTTTATTTTATTAACGAAATTCCAAAATTCATACAATAATTACATATCCAGTTATGTATCCTGAATATTTATTTAATTTAATTTTATTTTATTTTATTAACGAAATTCCAAAATTCATACAGTAATTACATAGCCAGTTATGTATCTTAAATATTTATTTTATTTTATTTTATTTTATTAACGAAATTCCAAAATTCATACAATAATTACATATCCAGTTATGTATCTTGAATATTTGTTTAATTTAATTTTATTTTATTTTATTTTATTAACGAAATTCCAAAATTCATACAATAATTACATATCCAGTTATATATCTTGAATATTTATTTAATTTAATTTAATTTTATTTTATTTTATTAACAAAATTCCAAAATTCATACAATAATTACATATCCAGTTATGTGTCTTGAATATTTATTTTATTTTGTTTTATTAATGAAATTCCAAAATTCATACAATAATTACATATCCAGTTATGTATCTTGAATATTTATTTTATTTTATTTTATTTTTGGGGACAAATGTGTTATTTTTGTGTTTTTTAATATCACTCTCACTAAATAAAAGTATAAATAAAAAATATTCTATGCAACTTTTATAATCCCCAAATTTATTTTGTTTATTTTGTTTCATTAAATCCATTATTTGAAATGTATAAAACCATTATTGTTTGCTATATTATTTTTTTTTCTTTTAAATTTAAATATTTCTTTTATTAAATTATTAAAAATATATATCATTCTTATAGATAGATAGATTTTTAGATAATATGAATAGAATAGAATAGAATAGAATAGAATAGAATAGAATAGAATAGAATATTATAGATTGCCTTTGCAGTCCAAGATATCAAAAAATATTATGATCATGTTTACAACTTTTATTGTTTGAGTCTACATTGATTATTATTTAAAAGTGTTTTTTAATTGTTGAATATAGCATTTTTAATGTTTACGGTGTATTTTTTCATAATACCATAATGGGTGTCGCATGTTTCATACAAGAACAAAATGTTGGTGAGTACAAACGTGAATCAAATACTACAACAAACTGGCAAAAAACATGAAAACAAAGCGCAACCCTTTTAAGCCATCCATACAAACTCGGATCCTGCGCTGTTTTGGCTCCAGCTGCGGCTTGCGTCACCGTGACATCAGAATCCTGTGAATGGTCGAGCTACGGAGAGCAGCGTTGGAGAGGCAGAGCGACCGTACAGTGCGAGTCTGACGAGCACCTGATCAACACGGGCAGAAGATGCAACAGTCCACTCTTACTTTCAGTCTCCGCTGTTTTCACATTGACTGAAATGTGGCGCGTCCGTTGAACCGAGTCCGACGCGTTTGTGTTTCATTCCTTCGCGAACTGGAAGCGTTTCTACGAATCATAATGAATGACATAAAAGTTGCAGTTCTGGGATCCGAGGGTGTCGGGAAATCAGGTACGTCTATTTTTATACATTACATCGAAATGTATGTTATTTATTTTTAGGTCATATTTACGCATTTTTGTACTGTATTAAAAATTCGTTTTTATATATGCAGTGCAAATTACAAAAAAATATATATATATTAATAGTTTTCTTCTTCACATTTACAGCACTTATTGTTCGATTTCTAACCAGGCGATTTATTGGAGAATACGCATCATCATCAGGTATTTGTTATATTGTTTTCATATTTCTGCATTTGTACTATTATTGTTTACAGAAGGTCTATTTATAGGATAGGAGAAGTGTGCAGGACTAAAGAGTGGGTGTAACCAAATGACTGCAAAATCAGTCACTGAAGTCAAACTGATTTTTTTTTTGGTATTTTGTTTAAGTCTGTGAGACCACCCAGCACTACTATACAAAAGCAGTGGCACTAATGGGTGCAGTGCCAAGTAGGCTACGCACAGCGTGCCAGTGTGTCCTGCAGGAATCATTTGTATCTAATATGATCCGTTCTTGCCTTCACAGAGTGCATTTACAGAAAGCGCATGTCTATTGATGGGAGACAGCTCAATCTTGAACTGTACGACCCATGTTCGCAGGTATGTGGTCATGCAACTGTAATTACACTTTTGTTATAATCATAATCAAGGCAGTGCTTTCATAAAGCACAATATGTTTTAGTGTGCATATAGGTTTTACTGTAAGCATCCTATTTCGTATTTGACTAGTTCAGACATTTTCCAGAGACCTTAGGGTTAACCTACTACTTCTTAGTTTGTATCCAGAAGAAAGCCAGTATCATCTGTCTCGTTTGCGTTAATGAGTATTGCAGAGTTGCGGGTTTCGCTGCCTTATATAATCTTTCCACAAGCTCCAAACACAGCCAGCGATATATAATGCACCAATCAGCCCTGCTCACTATCCCATCCGCCTAGACTATATTAGGCTTGAACACTTATATTATTATTTTGAAATAACCCTTATATAACCACAGAGGAGTGAGTTAATGTGAGATATAATGCTCTTTTGTCCCTGAGCTTTATATGTATTATTAATGGTCAAAGTGAGGTAAATACAGTCTGGGAGGATGAGTGTGTTTTCCTCTTGGATGAAATCCAATTATTGTTGGCCATTATGTGAGTGGATACCATCTGTGCTTCTTGGGGGTCCAGTTGATTATCCTGTATTTCCTCACAATCCCATTTAATCATTTTGCTGGTTCAATATAAGCTAAGCTTGATCAACAGTATTTGGTCTTGTCTCTGGTTTTCTTCAAAAACAACAAAATAAAAGTTATGACGAGGCAATTAGAATAGAAGTGAATGGGCCGATTTACTAACCCTCAGGCTATCCAATATGTAGATGAGTTTATTTCTTCATCGCAACATATTGAGAAAATGTGACATTATGTCACTTGCCCACCAATGAATCCTCTGCAGTGAATGGGTGCCGTCAGAATGAGAGTCCAAACATCTGATAAAAACATCACAATAATCCATAAGCAATCCACACGACTCCAGTCCAACGTCTTGTGAACTGAAAAAAATTTGCATGTTTGTAAGAAACAAATCCATGAGACATTTTTTAACTTTTTAACTTTTAAAAATTGTTTCTCTACTGCTTTCTTCTGTGAAAAAATTATGTGAATCAGGTGAGAAATACGCACAGATCAAGCACTGTTTACAAGCAAAAACAGTCTAAAACTGTTCTAAACAAACATGTTGGTGGGTTTTCATATTAGAAGACAACAGAAGATAGGCGTTTTTACTGAAAGAAGCGTTATTATAGATTATGTACTAGTATTTAGACAGAAGCAAGGATTTGTGTGGGTTAAAGTATGGACTATAAAAGACTATAAAACATATCTGGATGTCTGTTTTCTTTGTGCAGCCATCCGAGGGGAAGTCCACTCTCAACGAGCAGATCCACTGGGCCGATGGCTTCGTGGTCGTGTACGACATCAGCGATCGTTCCTCCTTCCTCACGGCCAAAGCCATGGTGCATCTGATCCGAGAACTTCACTTGGGAGGATCTAAAAGGTAGCGCTCACTCGAAGTACATTGCTGTTCACAACAACACCCTCAGGCAGCAGATGTGATGTGTCTATTTCTGTCCATACATGAGTGTTGCTCTTATGTGGGTGTCCATAATTCACCAGCATCGGCTTGCGTTAAGGAGGATTGTTGAATCGCGTATGTGGGTGGTGCTGAAGGGCGGATGAGCCGGTGACTCAATGAAAAACATCTATTTTTAGTTTAGCCTTGACTATTGAGAAATTTTCAATGGTAAATTCAGTTTATAGTAGAAATAAAGGGAATATATCGAATGACTTTCTGTTTTCAGATTTTATCCAGTTTGTTTATTCATCATTTCAGGCTTTTCTTTCTGCTTCCTTTATTGTAAATTAAAGGATCAGTTCACTTCCAGAGTAAAACATTCCTGATGTTTTACCCCAATGTCATCCAAGATGTTCATGTCTTTCTTTCTTTAGTCAAAAATAAATTAAGATTTTTGAGGAAAACATTCCAGTATTTTTCACCATATAGTGGACTTCAACAGGGATCAACGAGTTGAAAGTCCAAATTGCAGTTTCAGTGCAGCTTCAAAGGGCTCTACACGATCCCAGATGCTGAATAAGGGACTTATCTAGCAAAACAATCAGTCATTTTGTTAAAAAATATGCTATTTTTAACCACAAATGCTCATCTTGCACTAGCTCAATTTCACGCATTACATAGTCATGTTGGAAAGGTCACGCGTGACGTAGGCAGAAGTGTTTACAAAGCGAATGTGCAAAGAAAGTCAAATGCCTTTTACGAAAAAGGTAAGACATTGATGTCGGACACCCTACCCTATCTTTTTGAATCTTTTTTGAACGAAAAACTATCCATGTGTGAACTTTCCAACACGTGAAGTCAAGTTAGTGCAAGATGAGTATTTGTGGTTAAAAAGTATATACATTTTTATTTTCTTTAGAAAATGACAGATCATTTCACTAAATACACTCTTAAAAATTAGGGTGGTTCACAATGTCATAGAAGAACTTTTTTTGTCTAAATGGTTCCATAAAGAACCTTTAACATTTGAAGAACCTTTCTGTTTTTGTGGCAAAAGCTCAGATTGTAAAATGGTTCTTTAAAGAACCAAAAATGGTTCTGTGGCATCGCTGTGAAGAACCTTTTAAAGCACCTTTATTTTTAAAAGTGTAAGACCCTAATTCCATGGCTGGGATCGTGTAGAGCCCTTTGAAGCTGCATTGAAACTGCAATTTGGACCTTCAACCCGTTGATCCCCACTGAAGTCCGCTATATGGAGAAAAATCCTGGAATGTTTTCCTCAAAAACCTTAAATTCTTTTCGATTGAAGAAAGACAGACATGAACATCTTGGATGACATGGGGGTGTATAAACTATCAGGAAATTTTTATTTATTCTGGAAGTGAACCTAATCCTTTATGCACTGCCAGACAGAGCCAATGCATGAAGTTACACTTTAGCAAGCAGGAAATAATCAAACATCTAAGTGATGTTTTTGCTCCTGTGACTGCAGAGACACAGACTCTGTGATTTTCCTGGTGGGCAATAAGCAAGACTTGTGCCACATGCGGGAGGTGGACAGGGAGGAAGGCCAGAAGTTGGCGTCCGAAGGCCGCTGTCAGTTTTACGAGCTGTCTGCTGCGGAGCACTACCAGGAGGTGGTGCTCATGTTCTCCAAGATCGTGCGCAATGCTAGTCTGGGAGGCAAGGCCAAGGAGCGCCGCCGTCGACCTAGCGGTTCGAAGTCCATGGCCAAACTCATCAACAACGTCTTCGGAAAACGGCGGAAATCTGTGTGAGAACGAACTTGGACAATTCTTACAGGACTGACGTATGAGATGCGTCACACTTGTTTATATATTTCCTCAACACTTATTGTTAATGCCTTGTCTTGGCCACACAGTCTTTGAGCGGGTGAATCGCATCAAGAACATGGACATTTTTCACCCTAAACTCAAAAGAAAATGAAGCCTGCTTGAGAACCATTTTGCATTGCAACAATATTTTCATGACATTTACCTCATGATTTCTCATTACCGCAATTATATATTTGAATTCTACTCAACAATAAAATCTAGAGTTTTTCTCATTGTGGCAATGCGAAAATGCATCAGTTTGATGGAAAACATTTAAAATGGGCTTAATTTGGTTATCCATAATATAATCCTGTTTTATTTTATTTTTACATTTGTGTATAGCTGCATATTTCTGATTTTGCCTTAAATTTTTAAACTTTAAATCACCTCTTAAGATGTCTAAATGACAGATTTAAAAAAAAAAAAAACTACTAAGACATTGCTGATATTTCGGGCTTGTGGATTGTCTTACTGCCAAGTCAAAGTCAAATCTGAGGTTGTGAAATATTAGTTAGCCTGCTATGTACTCATGGATCAATAAAAAATATTTGTGCAGTATAAGAAACTCTTCACTCACTGTTTAATGTAATTTAATCACTTTCTACATGTATGACATGAGCAATGATGTGTCATGACATTTATGGATTTTGAATATTTTCAAATTCCTGTAAAACAAAAACTGTGCATTAAAATGTGACAATTTTGACCAAGCATCTTTTCATTTTCTACCAAGTCAACTCTGAAGGCATTTGTTTAGTCGAAATTGAGAATAACTGTCCTATGTCTGGAAAATAAGTAATAGGTATGCAGCATTTGAATAGTTTATATAAAATGTTCACAATAATAGCATTATCATTTCTGTTATGCAACAGAATCGCTTCAGGTAGCAAGTTGACATATTACAGGAAGAGATAATGACGAACAGACTGAGCTTTTGGAAAGCACCAATAAAAAGAAAGATGAGTCATTCAGCTGCTTCTAATTTGTACTACAAATTACCAGATACACATTGCATGCGATATTATACAAACTGCAAATTACTTTCAGAGCCCTTAACTATGTGTTTAATGGAACATTTTTATACTGCACAGTATGTGCTACTTTTAAAACTATTTAGAAAAACAGTAAATTAAAAGTATAGAAGATCAGTTGATGTTGCTTCTGGTTCATTCCTCACACTGGCAATGGAAGGTTAAAACACTCATTGCTTTGGCGACCGACAAGGCCCACAGACAAGCTATCAAGTTTTTCACTGACCCTTTGGACGTCTGGCCTACATCCAACATGACAGTTTCCAAAAACAGCAAGTTATGCTGAGTAATATTTAAGAGCCAGACTGTGGCCTGGGCTAGTGAAGGCGAGAAACCCCTTTATCAACATAGGGGAGAGGAGCAGATGGCTGTTTTTACAGCATTGATTCATAGAGAGATATGAAACCCAAGGTGTTTGCTTATGAGGGTCTTGTCATCACGTATTGATTCCCAGATAAACCCTCTCGAACAGCTAAACATTTGAGAATTTCACTTTCAAGTCGTGTTGTGCATGTTGTGCGAACCCCCGCTGCATGGTAACTACTTTCTATCAGTTAATATCTAAACATTAATTTTTCAGCTTGTTGGGCTTGTCAACCAGTCAGAATTTAGTGTTACAGTTTGCATAGATTTGTAGTGTTCATCATTTCATCAAAAATCTTTTATTTTCAAAGGCCCTTTGAAGTGGCCAGATTTGAGCGCTTAGGTTTGAAACTACCCTTCAATAAGGTTGAACAATATTATTGTTCTCACTCTGAAGTGGCCTGAGGTGGATTTATCCTATTTGGAATGCAAAAAAAAAGTAATTTTAGCACCTCTAATGACACCAAATGGAATTGCAATCTAAGTGGCTCAGTTGGACCCAACCTATTAATGCGATATATACGTTTTTCTTCCCGTAAGAGTGGGCGCGGCCATTTGTAAATTTTAAAGGTCTGCAAAACTAGCTCGTTTTGCTGCTTGATATTGCAAATTGGTGTGTCTTACCATATTATTTTTAATGTATTATCTTAATTATAAGCACACTGGTTTGTAGTGCAAACAGTTATTTACCTATAGCGGCTAACAAACCGGACGTCTCGCCCATAGGCCTGCACGATAAAGGAATAAGGGTATGCAAGTTGGGATGAGAAGACTTGTTTATCCAAATGAAAGTGGATGGGGGAAGTGTTATAAATTATTTTGATATTTTTGTCTTTATTTACATAATTCGATTACCATCTCTTTAGCTTTAAATTTAGACTATTTATGATCTCCATGGACTGCTGTGTGCGGTTTTGTGGAGCTGATTTTGTAAATAATATGTTAATAATTTTAACACTGTATACACCTTTAGTGTTGTAAGTAAGAAGATCTAAAGGCAGGAATTTTGATCGTAACCGTCACATCAACTCACGTTGATTTTTCGTTGTTTATCGCAGCTTTCATGTATTCACTATGGGGATTAAAATCAGCTGTATAGTTAGACACCTTAATACTCTGTTTTTACTTTGTTGTACTGTCAGCAAGGTCAAAAGAAAAGAAACCTGTCATACCTCAGACATATCCTCCCACCGCTCTTTTAAAAACTCAACCACAAGACATTATGAATAATATTGTTTACCACGCCATGTTCTCGTATCGTCATTCACCCAGTAAAGCGGCATTGAACGCATCTGGTCCAGGTGGAGGAGAGGCCATGGAGTGGCTGGGTGGTGTGTTGTTTACAAGTGCAAACATGTGGAAGGATGAGCAGCAGAAAAATCAAAAGAAAGAAATGTCGCTGGAAAGCAAGCAACCGGTTATGAGCGATTTGCCGTTCAAGCCACAGATGTGAACTCGCGCGTTACGCCTCTTCAGGTGTTCTTGGCTCCTGGATCTTCAGCGGATCCTCAACACCTGACCAAAGCAAATCACAGCCCGGCCCGGCACGCAAAATTACCTAACCTCAACAGACCGTGTACCCATCACAGATGGAAGCTCTGTCTTTTACCTCCATAGAGGACGAGGCGCTGGCAGAGCAGGTGTGCTGATATAAAAGTGCTTCTCACGTTTCCCTCTCAGTGCTTCTAAATGAATCATCTAAGTACAATCTTAAAGGCCCGTTAACAACAAAAACGATAAATCTCTGTGGATTCTGACTGGCTGTCTGTGTTTTTATTGTTCGTTAGCTGAAAAAAAATGCCTGCTTGTTTCAAGCTGTCTCTGTGTCGTTATCGTTGTGATTTGGACGCCGCTATTCTTTTAAAATCTGGTAACTGTTTAAAACTATATTGTTGTCCTTGGTGTGAACCGGCTTAATTCTATGCTATCACGATCTCTATCTTCATTCATGTGCCGTACAATATTTTCGACTTCAGTTTCTAGCCTATCCACCTTATTCTTCAACGCGAAAGTAAGCTTATGGGCGCGACTTCCGGTTCATTAGCCGCTATAGGGAAATAACGAGAAGAATAGGTGCAGTAAACGGCAAAATTGTTTGCACTACAAACCAGTGTGCTCATTATTAAGATAATGCATTAAAATAATATGATAAGAAACCTTGTTTGCAATATCAAGCAGCAAAACAAGCTGTTTTGTACAGCTAAAAATGTGGACGAGATCAGAAGCCAGACCCATATATGTACAAATGGCCACACCCGCTCTTACTGGAGAATTAAGGTGGATTTTTCTTATGACGTAACTCTTTAAAAAATTGAAAATGTGCTGTTGTTACTATACTTAACTGTATTAGTTATAATTGGTATGCTGTAAATGCATTATAATTGCTATATAGTTAGGTTGAAGGTATTCTGCTGGTCACGTGATCTAAAAAAATGGTTGCCTACATGATGCGACCTGCTTTAGGTAAAATAAAGCTTTTATTATGCTACAGATATGACTAGTCTTCAAAAAGTAACATTCATTTCTTAGACTTTTTAATGAGTTTTTACCTCAGTATTTCTGAGCTGAGCAAATCCAGTACATTTTGATGAACACTTTTGCTCATCTGTTGCATTTAACAGACTGAATTTATAACATATTGACTGTGTATAAAATATGGACTAATCACGCACATGTAATCAGTCTCTCATTAATGTGTGTACACAAGCCATGCTAATGAAAGCTAAGACTGATTAGCCATTAATTAACAGCACATCCGCTGGAATTCAGTCTGGGGCGATTTGGCTGTGGGAATTCGCAGGCTTCTGGATTGCTAAAGTAAAAAGAGACAAGAGACGTGTTTTCGTTTCCACCGTCACTGCACCTTGCGTGTGTTCTTACAAAAACAACACGTTGCCTGAGAAGGAGATGGAAAGAAAGTGCCATGCACACCATAAACCAAAATAGCTGAAAGCTAATTCATAGCTGAGCCAAGGGATTGCCTTGCAACGGCAGGCTGGAATCTCTTTGATGAGGCCTGTAGAATAAAGGCCCAACATATGGATCTGATTAGCATGGGCGAAAATGATTCTTTGATTCATTTCTGTCCGAGGACCCGGCGTGTTGTGATACTGATGTTATAGTGTTAATCTTTGCACTGTGTTTTTAAATGCATCCCGTTCTGTCTGGATGAATGGGGCAACAGATCTTGGCCTCCACATCAAAAAGGCTGGACTTTTATTGACCCACATTTAATGCATTTAGACATGTGGGCCACATTCATGTATGTTGTATTGGCAGCATGAGAAGCTGATATATGTTAAGTTCAGTGGGAGGGTGATTTGTTTAAGACATATCACATTAGCGCACATGTATGGAACGCGAAGTAGAGACAAGAATACGTGCTTTCTGTGTGCTCACATGACAATACGAAGATGGAAAGCGTGGTGGGGAATACACAGTGAGATTACAGATTCTTTCACTGGATAGTGCTATTAAATTTATAGCGTAATAATGCTTTAAAGTTCACATGGAAGCTGGCTTAGCACGGTTTCTAGCTGGATGAAACTGGTTTCTAGCTGGATGGTTATTCAACTTCTAAACTATACCTAAAAGCAGGTGAGGCCTTGTCAGACACAAGAAGTGTACTCTGATGTTGCATTTATTTATTAATTATTATTAACTAATTTTTGCAAGCAACATTAATATTTCTAAAATTTCATTATATTACAGTTGAATAGATGATGTTTTACCAGAGCCTATTTTTGGAAAGCTCTTAAAGGGACAGTTTACCCAAAAATGAATATTCTGTCATTAATTACTAACCCTCATGTCGTTCCAAACCTTAGAACACAAATTATTTTTATTTCCTTTGTGAACGAAAAAAAAATATTCTCATAGCTTCATAAAATTCAGGTTGAACCACTCATGTCAAATGGACTAACAATGTCCTTACTACCTTTTTGGGCGGTGTTGCCAAGTCTGCGGTTTTCCTGCCGAATTTGGCTACTTTAACACTGTTGCTGTGAGTTGGTTTTCATGTCTGGGGGTTGAAACAACCCCTATAATGAGATATTTAGCCCCTGGAATGCAAATTTTACCAGGGAAATCCTGCCAAAAAAAATTTATTTTACGATTTTTACCAGGGGACCCCCTCAAAACGCAATTGGGCGGGTTTTGTTGTGAAAACCTGGCAACCCTGTTTCTGGGCTTTGAATATGTCAATTGCATTGCTGTCTATGCAGGGTCGGAAAGCTCTCAGATTTTATCACAAATATCTTAATTTGTGTTCCGAAGATGAATGAAGGTCTTACGGGTTTGAAACGACGTGAGGGTGAGTAATTAATGAATGAATTTTCATTTTTGAGTAAACTATCGTTTTAAAAACATTTATTTATGGTATGTCTCCCCCCTTTTTTTTTTTTCTTAGTTTAATTCATAAAAATACATGATTAATGTATTTTAAATATCAAATTAAAATATATAAATGATTTTTAAAATATATATATATATATATTTTGCTGTTGCTGCTCATGAACAGACAAAATGTAAACCAAAAATGAATATTCTGTCATTAATTACTAACCCATTAATTACTCATGCCGTTCCTACCCGTAAGACCTTTAAACACAAATTACGATATTTTTATTTTCTTTGCACACACCAAATATTCTAGTAGCTTCATAAAATTAGAGTTGAACCACTGATGTCACATAGACTATTTTAACGATGTCTTTACTAGCTTTCTGGGCAGTGTTGCCAAGTCCACGGTTTTCCCACAGAATTGGGCTAGTTTAACAGTGTTGCTGCGGATTGGTTTTCATGCCCACAAGCACCCCAAATAATGTGATATTTAGCTCCTGGAATGCAAATTTTTAACAGGGGACCCCCCTCAAAACGATTAGTTTTGGGCTAGTTTTAACTAGCAGTTGGCGGTTTTTGTTGTAAAAACCTGGCAACCCTGTTTCTGGGCTTTGAACATGTCAGTTCCAGAAAAAGTTTATGGATTTCATCAAAAAATATCTTAATTTGTGTTCTGAGGATGAACAAAGGCCTTACGGGTTTGGAACGGCATGAGGTGAGTAATTAATAACAGAATTTACATTTTTGGGAGAACTATAAAATGTCTTCTTTTTTCAATTTAATTAATAAAAATAAAAAATGAATGTATTTTAAGTATAAAATTAACATACATAAATGATTTTTTATGCTGCTCAGAGACAGACAAAATCAAAATCTGTGACCTGTTTTTTATGACCCATTAGCAGTTAAAAGTGAGTATTGACCCAGTTGAATGACCTGGATTGTTATTCTTTTAAATACTACAATGTTTCTTCATTTTTACTTGAAATTTACAGACACCCTAAAACTCTCATACATCTTTTGCCACTCAGGTTTAAAGGTAAGACTTGGCACCGGCTGCGTTTCAAACTAGCTCACTGACGGGAAGTGTGTGCAGAGATGGCACAGATAGCCCACAGCCATTCAGACCCAGTTGCAACTGGAGCGTACTGCCACAACCACACATCCAGACTGCAGGTGTGTGTGCTGAGATAAGGAGCAGTGGCTTTTGCCCGGCTGTTATGGTGGGTTTAACCCAGCTCAGGTATGTTGGGAATGTAGCGGAGAGTAACAGAATAAAAAGAAGAAGCCTGTAGATTTAAGCTGAGACTTCAGTGAATTCCATTGGTGGAGAAACTAAGTTTGTTGAGTTCAAGGTGCATTTTGATTTCTAAAAATCTTCATTTAGGTACACCAATCATGTAAGTTGTTTATGTAAGTGTGTGTGTGTGTTGAAGGGCCTAAAGTGTGAGCTGTCATATCCAGTTCTGCCATCCCTGCCAAGTCTCCTTCAAGACACAAAGTTTACTTTCAGGAGACCTTGAGGGACTCCATTCTTCTCCGGGCCCTGAGCAGAACGCAGCGGGGGGAGGCAACAGTACCGAGATTATAGCAATCCATTTTTGACCAATCAAGATAATTTTCTGTTCCATTCCAGGCGAAAATGAGCAAACAAACAACTGAATGAGATTATAGCAGTGCTGAACCTGAGCATTTCATAGAAAGTGTTTTGGCATGCACTATTCCACATTAATGTAAAAAAACACACTGGTTTATATTGTGAGTTTTATTTTAACCAGATAATTTGTTAAAAATTCTTCATTGGTTTCGTCTCAGATTAAACAAATATGTGAAATATGCCTGGTTGCATAATCTAATATAGGCCACCTGATACAAATCTGGAGACCCTCAAAGCCTTAGTTTGTTTCTGAAAAGTCATTCATTGTCTTCCTTCCTTATAAACATACAAGATAACAAATCATTTACATAATAGTCTTCATTTGTCTGTCTTCATCTGTCTCCGTCTGCTTTTACATGAAAGAGCCTAAATATATTGTGAGATAAGGAATAATTGAGGCTACAAACGTAAATAAAACATGGAAATGAAATACTGATTTGAATTGAAGCTCTAGTCCGCGGAGTGATACAAAAGATATGAAAGTAGTGCCGTTTTCAGTAACATGGATAGCGAGAAGCCAAGTCCGCAGTTTTCCCGCGGGATTTAACACTGTTGACCAGGGTTGCCAGGTTTTCACAACAAAACCCACCCAATTGCCATTCAAAACTAGCCCAAACGCGTTTCGAGGGGGGTCCTCTCTTAAAAAATATCGTTCCGGAGGATAAAGTACCTTTTTTGTCAGGAATTTCAGGGGCTAAATATGACTTTATTGCGGTCGCTTCAACCTGCGGTAACAGTGTTACAGTAGCCCAATTCTGTGGGAAAACAGCAGACTTGGCAACACTGCGTTGCCGCGGGTTGTTTTTGATGTCCACCGGTTGAAGAATAACAATGTGCACTAAACAGTAAAACTGTTTGCACTACAAGCCACTGTGTTCATAATAGACTAACGCATAGCGCATTCTATAGTATACTAGAGGCAAATTTTTTTCATAAGATTAATTTGATAGCGATTTATAATTTAAGTATTACATATAGTATTATATAGTTATAAATTATAGTAATTACCAGAATGGCCCATTAGTGAAAGCTTGGGCAAAGGATTAAAACAAGATAACATTTGTTGGAGTTTGATGATTTTAGATTTATTTTCGTAATAAATTATATAAACATGTATATTTTATACAGTGTTGCCTGCACTGCAGGAATGTAAACTTTTAAATATAATAAACATTGAGTAGTTTCAATACAGTATTGTAAACATGTAAATATAAATAACTTTGAACATTTGTACTGCAGTACAGTAAACATATAAATATAACTAAACATTTATAATGCAGAAATGTAAATATGTAAATATAAATAACTTTGAACATTTGTACTGCAGTACAGTAAACATATAAATATAACTAAACATTTATAATGCAGAAATGTAAATATGTAAATATAAATAACTTTGAACATTTGTACTGCAGTACAGTAAACATATAAATATAACTAAACATTTTTAATGCAGAAATGTAAATATGTAAATATAAATAACTTTGAACATTTGTACTGCAGTACAGTAAACATATAAATATAACTAAACATTTTTAATGCAGAAATGTAAATATGTAAATATAAATAACTTTGATACAGTGTTAAACATTTCCTCTACAGTGATGTTGTGTAAATACAATATTAAATTATTATTTGTCTTTTTTTTTTTTTTGTGTGTGTGTGTGTGTGTGTACTTGTTTTTGCTACATTGTGGGGACCAAATGTCCCCACAAGGATAGTAAAACCTGAAATTTTTGACTATCCTTGTGGGGACAGGAGTTAGGAGATATTACTTCTAGTAACTAACGTTCATTAAGTAAAATCCAAAATGTATATTAATTTTTAAAAAATCACATAAGATGCAAACAATGTACATAAAATGTAACTACATAAATAAATAAATATGTATGTAAATAAATAAATAAATACAAATAATGCAAAGACATATATAAACTGTGAGAAACGGAGATGGCTAGAATCGATATTCGTATAACATTATAGCATGAGAATACCCAGCCTCAAAATTGTCGATGCAACTCAAAATATATAATTTGAAGCCCTTCTCTTTCTTACTGTTAAGCTGATTGGCTCACGATATGATTAACGTCATTCACAGTTATCCAGGGAAGCTCTTGTAAACAGCTAGTGTAATATGTCTTCCACTCCTGTGGCATTTTCACACAATAGCGAAAACGACTTCCAGTGCTGCACCGGATATAACTGAACGGACTGTGACCAAACGCGGAAGTGATCGTGCATAGAGTCAATTAAGATAACAGATTAAAAAAATATGACAAGACACGCCATTTTGTGATACCAAGCAGCAAAATGAGCTGTTTTATAACATTAGCTAAAAATAGCTGGAAGCAGATAAGACCGGAAGTCTCGAATAGATCATAAATCACTGACATTGACCCTAAAATAAATAACGGACAATACTCGGTATGTAGTTCATCTAGTCCCAGGTGGTTACAAAATTGACTTTATCCTACTTTGAGTCATGCAATCGTAATTATCTGTTTTTATGAATTGTGATGACTGAGTTCATACAATTTCCCTTTAAAGTAGGAACTTAAACTTGAAAATGTTTGAATGTCAACGTTTTTTTCAAGTAAAAATTTTGCCTGAAAGGTTGATGCTACAGGAAATGCTTTAATAGTTTAATATTTTGCTTAATAACTGTTCAGCTATGTTTTGGACGCACTGTATAGTACGTGTATCTGTTCAAACTTTACTTTTTATGTACTGTACTCTCATGACATGGCATAGATGAACTACTGCTTTAGGTTATGTTATTAATCAGCTCCTTCTATTATTTATCATATCTATCACTATGCTAGCCTTATCTTTGATAAATGAAATCGCAGCGTGTTCATTTAAAAGTGATCATAGCTTCATTTTTCATACTTCATGTACACATTTGAGAGGTAAAATCACTGCTGGCAGTGTTTTGAACACTTAAGGGCACTTAAGGAAGAGCACGTATGGCCGACTTCCATTTTGTCTGAATGCCAGTGACATCCTAAGTGCACTTCTGGCATTACAGAGCAATCACAGCTTCTCCGATTCAGACACCTTCCACGTTTCATTGTCTGTGAAACGTTTAAGTGGAGCGTAAGGTTAGAAATCAGTGGCCGTGACATCTGACAGATGGTTAAAAATTATAATATCACAAGGAGAAGATAATCTTTATTTGGCTTTAAGGTTGATGATTCCTTATAAATAAAGAACCTTTAACGTGAAGAATGGAACCTTCATTTACACTAGGAAAAATAGTTCTTTTAAGAATTATTTGCAGGTTCTGTTAGAAACCTGAAGTGGTTATTTTGATGATTTAGAAATGTATTTGCAGTTATCTTTGGATCTTCTAAGTTTTTGTGGTTTACAGGTTAGCACTAGCTGTCCTGATGGTTTAATTGTGGATAAGTGTGTCATGACCAAAACACTACTCTTGTGGTTACGGTTAAGACCTTTTTGACACATACTGCTGGGAAAAAAGTGAGTCATTGGTCGGATTCAATCTTCTAACGGTGTAATTTTCCAAATTGACTTTGACCCCAACTACAATCAACAAAAAATCTTGTTTCAAACTCGTAAAAATGAAAGGATTTGGCCGGTGTGTGACATTTCTTTGCTCTGTTTTCAGACCAACTTGGCATATACGCCATGCTGTTGTTTATATATCTCATTCAGTCAAAGCATAGAGTTGTCAGCCTTAATCAGGCGTTTTATTGGCTTCCTTTAATATTCGCCCACAGTCAATTCACTGTTCTTTCCATATATTTACTTGTAACGTGATCTCAGCACGGAGACGCGATAAATGTGACGTGATTGTTTTTAAAGGTGAAATTTCTGATGCATCTTTAGCCGTCATAATTAACTTTCGTATGACTGTAAAACACTAAACCTAAAGATTATTGAGCTTATATTTTTTAAAATATAGTAGCCTACATATTGTATAAACTTAAGTTCAGTTAAAGTTGAGACTGAAGATGCTTCTAGCCTTTTGTAGTGGCATTGGAAACGTTTGATTGTGAGTTCTAAGGTGCCAGAATGATGGATGAGATGAAAGACAGTATTTTTTTAATAAAAGTCAGTGCTTTTGTCCAGCCTGCATGGAAGTATCCAAACAATTCCCTTCAAATCCTAAGATGCAACATATTAGTGCCCTAGATTCCTCTAATCTTCGGCCAGTCCTTGAAAACAAGGAGTGTGCACACCTGGGATAGGTGTGGGTAGCCCTCATTCTGTGATGCCATGGTTAATCTGAGGATTTTGATACTGTGACAATGCTGTCTGACCCTCATAGACTGGATGATCTGTTCTGTGGGTCTGTTTCGTGAGTGCAGTACAGAGACTGACACTGTGACTGTTACAGGTCACCTGAGCTTACGCTCTGTCCTTATTTGTTCCGTTTCAGTGTTTCTCTTCAGCACAGGTCTAAAATGAGAAGAACTTAGTGTTTAGTGTAAAATATATAAAGATTTTTGGGCACAATATGTTAATATGTGTTTGAATTTATAATTATTAATAATATTATGGTGCCACAATTTTTTTTTTTTTTAGTAATTTAGATTTTGTGTGTGTGGCATTTTAAACCTTATTAAAATGCCTTTACTATTGAGATAATAGTGTTAGATTTTCAAAGTTTGTAATTTTGAACAATTGTTTCAAAAGAAAGGCCATTCATTGCAACAGGGACAACAATAAATGAATAATATATATTTAAAAAATAAATAAATACATAAATAAATATGTAGGTCTATACACACAAACGAAATCTAGAAACAAAATATTTTATACTAAAATAGTTTATACAGATATTTATATTATTATTTTTTTATATAATTTTTATTTTACACACATAAATGAAAACTAGAAATTAAAAACTACATATTTTATGCAGTTATTATTAAAATATTATTACAATATTTATACAGATATTTATTTTGTTATTTGTTATATTATTTTATTATACACACAAATACAAAACTAGAAACAAAATATTGTATACAGTTATATTAAAATATTAAAATAGTTTGTACAAATATTTATATTATTTTTTATTATATATAGAGAGAGAGAGAGAGAGAGAGAGAGAGAGACAAATGACTACAAGAAACAAAATATTGTATAGTTATATTCAGATATTATTAAAATAGTTTATACAAATATTTATATTATTATTTTTTATAATATTTTTCTTACAGACACATAAAAATGAAAACTATAAATAAAATATTTTATAGTTATTATTAAAATATTATTAAAATATTTATACAGATATTTAAATTGTTATATTATTTTTTATTATACACACACATAAATGAAAACTGGAAACTAAATATTTTATTGTTATTGAGATGTTATTAAAATAGTTTATAAATAAATATATATATATATATATATATATATATATATATATATAATACAGTTATTATTAAAATATTATTAAAATATTAATACAGATATTTGTATTGGTATTTGTTTGTATTTTTGTTTTATACACACATACAAAAACTAGAAACAAACAAAGAAACAAAGAAACAAAAAAAAACATTTTATACTGTTTTAACAGACCGATACAAATGCCTGCATACAGTAAACACATACAGTGGTAAAGTAGTGCCATCATGTGGACAGAGAAAGATGGTTTGAAAGAAAGGAAATGCAACTTTAAATTATGCAAACAAAAGGTAACAAGAAACACATTAATAACAGAGACAGATTAATAACAGAACCAAAATGCACTGCTTTACTTTTACATAATATACCATTTTGAATGTATTTATTATTATTATTATTATTAATATATAATTATTATTATTATTATTATCGTTGTTGTTATTTATGTATGAGCAATTCACCATTTACATTTTTATCCCTTATTTTTCTAGTCGTGTTGGCACTCATTAGCTATATTTTTATTCTTGTTCTCTTGGAGTTCCATAATTTCCGTTTTCGTTTGTGAATTGTATTCAATACAGTAATAATAACAAATAATAATAATACAAACTATCACAAAACAACAACAAAAAAGATGTAGTGGCTTTTGCGCGTCTTGCTGTGACGCACAAAACGCGAACTCAACTCAACGCATCTTCAACGGTGACGCGACGCGACACAACAAACTGCAGCGTTTCCAAAGAACACGAGGTGTGAGTCACGCTGCTTTGCATATTACAGTAATTCCAGGAAGTTTTTTTAGGTCGGCTGTTTCCTGCACCTACGCCACCTTGTTTACCGTACTTCGCTGTCGAGCTCGACTTGTCGTTGTCTATTAAAAACTTGTTTTAAACGAGTATTCATATAACTATACTGAGGTTTATGTAGGTTAAAGCGCGAATAATGAAGCTGTTGTACCTGAAAGGTGTTGTGTTTTTCACCTTCATACCTGTAGTGCTAAATCTCAGACTTCTGGATGATGGATGGTCTCTAAACTGTACACAAGAGGTAAGATGATACATAAACACCATTGGATATTATACATATTTGTATATCTGTTAAATGTGTTCATGTAGACACTGATTTGTGGTCCCTTTGGGGTTTTATGTTTTGAATGAGGGTTATATTTCTGTGATCCATTGTTTCGTTCTTTCACTCTCTCCAGGAAATACAGTGTACAGCAGAGTTCAGTAAGTCTTGCTTGCTTTTTTTCTTTAGCATTCTTTATTATTGAGGGTTATATATTAACTGACCTTTGACTTGTTTTCCCCCACAGATAACTGCATGTATAAAGAATGGCTCATTCCTTCAGATTTTACTCCCAGTGGACCAGATGATTTAACAGTGAAAGTTGACGTAAGAAGCAATATGGAAGGTGATTTGGAGCCAGTGATTGTGGCAGAATGGAAAGCAAAGGATGATGGTGGGTAACTCACTATTTTGCATTATTTTAAAATCTATTTACTTGGACTTATCAAGTTTAATGCCAAGGGCAGCTTTAAAAGACATGTTTAATGGTTTAAAAATGGTTTATTTTCATTCTGTATTTCAATAAGAATTTATCTCGCAGTTTGCAGGAAGCATAATTCTTCATTTTTTTTTGCAGGAAGCATAATTCATTTGAATGGAACAGAGCTTGATGTGTTGAAGTCGTCCACCAATGAACATCTGTGTGTCCATTATAGGTTCCTTCAAGCTTTTAAGTCCATGAGAAATAAAGCTAGTGAAAAGGCAAGACTGATTATTTATTTGTATTTTTATTATTTATTGTATTTTCACAAATACTAACGTATCATACATATTATTATAGTGGTCCTTCTTTTTGGATAAAGTTGTGGTAGATCCAGACACCACATATGTAGTGACTGCCTCCAACCTTCCCAAGCCAAATTTAGAACACACCAGTTACAATGTCGAGAGAAAAGTTCATGTTCCAGGTAAGTAACAAATTTATAACAAAATATTTCTAAGTGACAATTTATATTCAGATTAACAACTCAGTTTCGATCTGTAACCACAGGCTGTGACAATCCTTTAATGCGAACGACCAAAATCTGTATTGAAAGAGGTGAGAGAAGAGCTTATTTACCACTGGTTTACCTTAATCAGATACATCTACAAACCCTGAGCACTTAAAGGAGAAGTCCACTTCCAGAACAAAAATTTACAAATAATGTACTCACTCCCTTGTCATCCAAGATGTTAATGTCTTTCTTCAGTTGTAAAGAAATCGTTTTTTGAGGAAAACATTTCAGGATTTTTCTCCATGTAATGGACTGATATGGTGCCCCAATTTTGAACTTCCAAAACGCAGTTTAAATGTGGCTTCAAACGATCCTAAATGCAGTTGTAAACAATCCAGAGGAAGAAGGGTCTTAACTAGAAAAAAGATCAGTTATTTTCATTTAAAAAAAATACGTTAAATGCTTTTTAATCTCAAACGCTCGTCTTGTTTTGCTCTCCCTAAACTCTGTGTATTATGGTTCATGACTCATGACAATCGTATTTTCTCCTTCAACTTCAAAAATCATTTCAAAATCATCCTACATCGCTGCAGAAGTACTGACCCAGTCTTTGCAAAGTAAACATGCAATGAAGATTAAACACCCTTAACAAAAAAGGTAAAACAGCGATATAGGATAATTTTGATTCACATGAGATGTGAATTTTTCAACATAACCTAACTGTCATGAACCGGAAAAAAACAGTTCAGGTAGAGACAAGATGAGCGTTTGACATTAAAAGGTATATAAATTATGTAAGACCCTTCTTCCTCAGGATCATTTACAACCGCATTTCGGATCGTTTGAAGCTAGTGCTGGGTTCGAGTCCACCTAAGTCGAGTCCGAGTCTTTAACCAGTCGAGTCCAAGACGAGTCCGAGTCCAAAATGGGCAGAGTCGGACATAAGTCCGAGTCCCAAAGGGCCTAGTTCAAATCCAAGTAAACACTACTGTTTGTCAGTATCTTAACATTGTTTTAACCCAAAGGGTTCCCAAACTCGGTCCTCGAGGGCCAGTGTCCTACAGAGTTTAGCTCCAGCCCCAATTAGACACACCTGAACCAGCTAATCAAGCTCTTACTAGGCATACTAGAAACTCCCTGGCAGGTATGTTGAGGCAAGTTGGAACTTAACTCCAGGACCAGGACCAAGTTTGGGCACCCCTGTTTTTAACTAAGAAAACGCAATGTCAATTGAAAAGCAAAAAGCAAAGAAAAGCAAACCTCTAGTGGATCATGACATTTTGATTTCACAACATCTCATAATTAGTGTCGTGGTCTGCTTAGCAAGCTTAAAGTCATGTAACAGAAGTTATGGCTGACTTATGTCTTGTGACACATTTTAGAGTGAAACAGGCTTTAGAATGTGATAAATTATAGGTCAGGACTTGACTTTATTCATTGATATAGTAAATGTATAAATTCAAGGGTGGGGGTTTTCCGTCAACTGTTTCTGGACTCGGATGGACTCGGCATATTTTTCGAGTCCGAAAGGCTCGAGTCGGAGTCAAGTCAGAGTAAAAATGCATCCGAGTCTGTGACAAGTCCGAGTCGCCTAAAAGTTGTACTCGAGACCGGACTCGAGTCCGAGTGCGAGTCGGAGTACCCCCTCCTATTTGAAGCCGCATTTTAACTGTATTTTGGAAGTTCAAAATCAGGGCACCATACCAGTTCATTATATGGAGAAAAATCCTGAAATGTTTCCCTTAAAAAACATAATTTCTTTACGGCTGAAGAAAGAAAGACATGAACATTTTGGATGACAAGGGGTGAGTACATTATCTGTAAATTTTTGTTTGGTAGTGGACTTCTACTTTAAGTGCTAATGTATGCATACACTTTAAATACTCTGAGATTTATTTTGGTTTCTTATTCTCTTAGGGGATACATGGCAACCCAATATTACTGTAGGAAGGAGCACAGCTGTGAATGGCAAGGACGTGCTGTATGTTGCATTTAATCCTGGAGAGAACGCAGAAAAATATATTGTTTTTATGAAGTGCAACAGGGACAGAAAAATGGAGACTCTTTATAAGGTAAGACATTTTATCTGTATGTCTATTTATATATCCAAATAAATAAGACTGTTTTTTAAAGAGTGTTTTGTGTGTGTGTGTGTGTGTGTGTGTGTTAAGGGGAACAAGTCATTACTAAATGTGACATTTGACTTGGAGAAGTGGCCACGTACATGCTGTAATTTTGAAGTTCAGGTTTGTACACCTATACAAACATAAAATGTTACTGATAAAACAATTTGTGTATTGATTTAATAGTATTTTTTTTCCATTTAGATCCAGCCGTTTTTCCAAAAGTGTGCCAACGACTGTCGTCGAAGGACTCACAGTTTTAGCATATGTGGTCCTGGTGTGTATGGAAACAGCTTCATCTTTTAAATGAGTGAGAAAAGCATAATGCCATTTTACTAATTTTATGTATGTTCCACAGTACCAACAAGCCCTCCTGAGAACAACTCAGCACTTTGGATAATTTGTGCTGGATTATGCCTTTTATTTTGTGCCATTGGTATTTGTGCTATTTATTTCCACCGCAGGAAACCACCGAAAGGTAAGCAGTGACATTTAAGATGGATATTCTTATCTTTAAAGATTTCAATCATGTTACACAACAGCGGCAGTGATGTCTTTGAAGAGTAACTTCCTGTGGTTAGCCACACAGACAATGCTGGGACTGAAATATTACATCTAATATGCAGTAAATAATCATTTGTAATGAATGTCCCTGTTTCTAATTTTCAATTTTTTTTAAATTCAGATGGAGGAAAGCCACTGGAAAAACCACCTCTAGAACCGCCAGTTTCAACTGGCCCGCGATCTGTATTAATCATCTACTCCAGAGATCATCCCCTTTATACAGACATAGTTCTAAAGCTCTGCGCCTTCCTGCGGGCCAAATGCGGCACTGAGGTCGTGCTGGACCTACTTGATACGACTTGGCTCGGCACCATCGGACGGCTACAGTGGCTTGAGGAAAAAAAGCGAAAGATTGAGGAGTCGTCAGGTAAAATCTTGGTTCTTTGCTCCCGAGGAATGCAAGCCAAATGGGGGGCGATGTGTGGAGAACCTCGCATCCTCCTCCGGGAGGACGTCCGATCTCCGATTGGTGATATGCTGACTCTCGCCCTTCAGCTGATTACACCTGATATGCAGCGTCCGGCTTCCTACGGGAAGTATTTGGTGGCTTACTTTGATGACGTATGCACTGAAGGCGATGTGCCATCTATGTTTGACATTGCAGTCAAATATAAGCTGATGAAGCATTTTGAGGAGATCTATTTTCGTATACTCGATGTGGAGAAGTATCAGCAGGGAGTTAAGCACTGTGTTGAGGGTATTGGAAAGGACGAGTACTTCAATTGCCCCTCGGGCGAGGCTTTGAGGAATGCTATCGAAGCTTTCCAAGCACACCAAATGAAGAATCCGGACTGGTTTGAGAACGAGTGCGTTGCCAGCGAGGAGGAAGTGAGAGGGGAAGCCGATCCACTTCTTGAGATGCCCATGCAGCCGATATATGAATTAACACCGGTGCTAAACAGCGGACTACCGATCCTTGTGAAGGAGGTAGACATCAATCGTGAACCCCAGAGCGTCTGCGCCGTAATTCCCCAAATTCAAGAGAACCCTGAAGAGTCGTCCGTGGTGATTATTAATCCGAGAGTCCAGCCAGACCACAGTGAAGTACTTTCCTATTATCCAGCAATGGAACGTCCTCTTGAATTACCCAGCGTGATTGATTTTGGGACACCAGTGGATCCACAAATGTACCCGTGTCTCCTTGCTGAACCAGGACCGGTGGAAACCTCACATCCTCCTTTGGCGTTTCCAATGGGGGAACTGTCAGATAATTGTCTGACGGACAGCAGAAAGCGCTTTTTGATAGCACCTCCACCCTCAATGGAAGACAGCTTCCATCTGTATCAGGAGATGGACATGTCCCAGCCGGTGGAGATGGAGGAAAGTGAAATGGAGGGCGCTTCTGAGACGAGACCCTCACGAGGGTCCGATCAGGGATATGGTTCCAGGTATTCCACAGTGAGGGAGGACCCCAAGTTGCAGCAAGACCTTTCCTCTCTGGCCAAGTTACAAATGGACCTCTTCCTAACCAGCCCAATCTCTTCTGGTTTCTGCACCAAAACAGTGGAGACCTGAATTTCTTGTGTGTCTATTGGCTGTTTTTTGTAGGGTTGCGTCGATAAATTGATGCAGAATCATTTCTCGATTTCCGAATGCATCGCGTTTCTCTTCCGGATCTGAGCTTAGTTTTGAACAGCAGATGGCACTGCATTCTTTAGAAACAACCATACTCTGCTTGGTTCTTGTGCCTTACACACACTTGAAACTAAAATAATCGTTCATTCAGTTCAAAAAGGTTGAATGAATTACAAGGGTGTTCACAGTGGGCTGCATTTACATTAATCTCACATCATAAATGCATTCTAAGCCCAGGCGCAATTCTTCAACTCTTCAGCGCTTTTCCTTGAGGGCATTTGAGTGTGTGGTTAAAAACTAGGATAGAACGCCATCTTCTGTTTAAAATTAACCCCAGAATCGATTCCAGAGAGAATGGCCCTGTCCCAAATCATACCCTATATCCTCGCAGTCTTCTTCTGAGTCCACAGTTTTGTGACATAATGCTGCTTTGACTGTCAGGAAGTCTGCCAGCAGAAGTGCGCATCAAGGGCGCACAGCGGGCCGCAAAGGGAGCGCTCACGAGTACCCTTCTGAAAGCTAAAACAAAGAATGGGACACCCTATGGTTTTGTGGACTTAACGGACACGTACATGCGGTGGCCATTGCAAGTCTGCAAGACCGTAAGTGCACATGAAGTGTGCCATTTGGGACAGGGCCAGTGTGTGCAGTTAAAAACTAGATTAGAGTGCCATCTGCTGTTAAAAACTAACCTCAGGATCGATTCCAGAGAAAATGGCCCTGTCCCAAATCGCACCCTAAACCCTCGTGGTCTTCCTCTGAGTCCACACTTTCGTGACATAACGCCGCTTTGACTGTCGGGTGGAAGTCTGCCGCAGAGCTCGCTTCAGTGCAGGCTCAGCAGAAGTGTGCATCGAGGGTGCATAGTGGCCACAAAGGGGGCACTCGCGAGCATCCTTCTGAAATCCAAAATGATGAATGGGACAACCTACAGCAGTATTTCTCAACCATGGTCTTGGGGCGCCCCCAAACACTACTCATTTTGTATGTCTCCCTTATCTGACACACCCATTTCAGGCCCTGGAGTTTCTTCTAATGAACCTACTAGTAGAATCAGGTGTGTTTGATTAGGGAGACACACAAAATGTGCAGTGTTGGGGGGGGCGCTCAGGACCAGGGTTGAGAAACACTGCCCTACGGTCTCGTGGACTTAACCGACATGCATGCATGGCAGCCATTGTAAGTCTGCAAGACTGTAAGTGCACATGAAGTATGCCATTTGGGACAGAGCCAGTGTGCAGTTAAAAACAAGATTAGAGCGCCATCTGCTGTTAAAACCTAACTTTAGAATCGATTCTAGAGAAAATGTCCCTGTCCCAAATCGCACCCTAAACCCTCGTGGTCTTCCTCTGAGTCCACATTTTCGTGACATAACGCCGCTTTGACTGTCGGGTGGAAGTCTGCCGCAGAGCTCGCTTCAGTGCAGGCTCAGCAGAAGTGTGCATCGAGGGTGCATAGTGGCCACAAAGGGGGCACTCGCGAGCATCCTTCTGAAATCCAAAATGATGATTGGGACAACCTACAGCAGTATTTCTCAACCATGGTCTTGGGCGCCCCCAAACACTACTCATTTTGTATGTCTCCCTTATCTGACACACCCATTTCAGGCCCTGGAGTTTCTTCTAATGAACCTACGAGTAGAATCAGGTGTGTTTGATTAGGGAGACACACAAAATGTGCAGTGTTGGGGGGGCGCTCAGGACCAGGGTTGAGAAACACTGCCCTACGGTCTCGTGGACTTAACCGACATGCGTGCATGGCAGCCATTGTAAGTCTGCAAGACTGTAAGTGCACATGAAGTATGCCATTTGGGACAGAGCCAGTGTGCAGTTAGAGCGCCATCTGCTGTTAAAACCTAACTTTAGAATCGATTCCAAAGAGAATGGCCCTGTCCCAAAACGCACCCTAAACCCTTGCGGTCTTCCTCCGAGTCCACACTTTAGTGACGCAGTGGCGCTTTGACTGGCAGGTAGAAGTCTTGCTGCAGAGCTCGCTTGAGTGTGGGCTCAGCAGAAGTGCACATCGAGGGCGCACAGCGGCCGCATAGAGGGGCATTCGCGAGCACCCTTCTGAAAGCTGAAATGACAAATGGGACACCCTACTGTCTTGTGGACTTAACAGACACATGCATAAGGCACCCATTATAAGTCTGCAAGACCGTAAGTGCACATGCCATTTGGGACAGGGCCAATCTAGTTGCATTCGTAAAATCTCAGAATTGATTCACAAATCGCGATGCATCGATTTATCGTCAAACCCTAGTTTTTTGATTTGCAGAATACTGTAGTGTCATGGCAGGATGTTTTTGAACAGTCTATGGTTGGTCGTCACTCCTAAAACATTTGAACTATTTGTGTCAACAGAAACAGGAAACAGACTAGATGGACAAGTTTGATGATCAGCTGTTTTATAAATGATTACGTGTTATATATTTATTATCAGTAACAAGACATAAACACAAGGGTGTGATCAGTTCACTTTTACTGTGGAGCAGAACAAGAATCTTGTTAAACAGCTTAATATAGAACAGCACAGCACATGATTTTAAGCTTATGTTTAGCCACTGAACACAAGTCTAAATAATTTGGTTGGGCTTGCAATGTTACTTTTTTGTATTGTTTATTCATATTAATTGCTCATGAAATGTTTTGTTGTATTATATTGCACTATTTTTTTATTTGTTTATTCCAGTTCAACAGCTATACCCATCTACTATGGAATTTGTATATAGTATTAGAAGTAAATTTCTAAAGCAGCATTCTTTGGTAATCTTCTGTCGTGTGCTTTTCACTACAATTTAGTTATAGATTCACTTTACTTGCATCAAATTTTAATCCAACTTTGGACCTCAAATTACTCGTTAACCAATTTAACCAGGATGCTTCCAGACCCTTGCAGCTGTTGCAGTGCAAATAATGTCTTACGTAAACACAAAACTTAATTTGCAAACTAAAGCCCTTGTAAGAAAATTCTCTGTAAAACATTTATGTGGATAAATAGAGAGAGGTGGGGCTGGAAGTCGCTCTCCTTATCAAAAAGGTTATGTACATACACTAAAACCTGTAGTTTAAAAAACATGCGTAGTATGCAGTGGTATATATTTGTCAGGTTAAATACTGCGCAATGAGGCACAAAAATCCCATAATGCACTTTCGGCCTGCATATTTAACACGTTTTGCTCACCCTGTACCCCAATCCTCAAAGCACAAGAGTAATAATATGTTAGAATAAGGATGCATGTTTGTTAGTAATTACATATTATATATATAATACTCTGTTTTAAAACTAAAAGTGACAGGACAACTCAATTCTCACAGTTAAAGTGACAGCTCTCCCAAAAATTATGAATTTCGCACTTCAGAAGATGTTTTGAAAAATGTGTACACACAATGAAGTTCAGTGGGGTCCAAACCAACATTGTTTGGACCCCATAGCCTTTCATTAAATGCACAGAAACATATCTTCTTTTGTGTTACAGAAGAAAGCAAGTCATAAGGGTGCATAAATATCAGAATTTTCCATTTTGGATGAACTGTCCTTTTAAGGTGAAGAATTTGGGGGGTGAGAAACATGGATATTAAGCTTTGACATATTTGTTTCTGGTGTAAATCGTAGTGTGACTAATGAGCTTGGAAATATACATATTTAGATTCTCATTTAGACACGGATGCACTGCGTGTAGATTAATGGATAATGTCCTCTTGCAATCTGTCTATCAGCACTGTAACAATTATCATGGCTGGTCAAAATGTTATTAATTGCGATAATCATACCTCATTTACTGGCACGAATGATATGGCATCTGGAATTGAGCAGATAAACGGACTCGTTTGTGATTTCAACCATGAGGTTCTGTAAAGAGAGGTAGCCTTGTACAAACTGATGATGATAATATGTCTGGTAGGAACCAGCAATGGAGTTTGGTCATTAAAGATGGATTACAGTTATCCTCATAGATCCTATTCTTAAAGTAGCCTATTATTACATTAAGGAACATTATGAATCTGTATCATACACCGTTCGGCAGTTTTCCATTCCTAAGTACCACAAAGTATTTCAGATAGGAAAGGACTACATCACATTCACAATTTGAAGTGTACACCAAGCCTAACAAGTCACAAGGCATATTTACACTTTTGACAAGTGCATTTAGGAACATCTCTTGACAAGGTGTCTGGAAACACTATAAACACGTGTCTACATTAGCGTACTGTCAGTTAAGGACGTTTTTACATACAAAATAAATTATACAACATTGCACTTATTTCCTCAGTTGAATAGTCCTCACGTAATTAAAGTGCCTCTCAAAACAAGTGCAAATCAAAGATTCTCGTATCATCATATATAAGCACTGGTTGACAGTCACATCCCAATACATTAAGTATATACTGCAGAGGTCACAGGAGGGAATGTTTTTCATTGGCACATTGAGTGGTTTGGTTGTAGCACCTGTTGAGAGTGGAGGAGCACGACAGGACGTTCATAAGGAGAGGTACTACAGACATAAATGTAGATTTCCATCTCAAAATACTGGCTAATATTGTCATAAACATTGAATACGTAATCTAAAATCGGTTAGCTATTTAGGGCATGTCTGACACAGATGATATTTTGGATTTAGGCCAATAGCTAATAAACCTAATTTTTCATGTTTTGTACAGAATCCTAATTTTGCCTATTGTTGGTAATTGGCTGAGTTTTATTGTTTTATTAACAAGCTAAATGAACAACCTTTTGCAAGCAAGTCTGATAATTAGCAACCACTGAGTTAATAACATAAACACATTTTTTAAGGAGTTCTCAAGTTATATTATGCACACCTGTGAAAATGTAATTACATGATTGCTCATTTGCATACTGCATTTCTCTCAGTAATTTTCGTCCTAACTGACAAACTGTTAAGTATGGAAGCCCATTTCCGTCACTGAATAAAAAATAAAAAAGGTAATTACGACTTTTTATCTCACAGTGCAATTCTCACTTTTGTTTTCTCAAAATTGTAATTGTGAGTTCAGTTCTGAGGGGAAATAGCTGATATTTTCTTAGAATTGGGAGTTTATATCTCGCAATTCTGCCTCTTTGTTTAGAATTGTGAGTTTATATCTCGCAATTCTGCCTCTTTGTTTAGAATTGTGAGTTTATATCTTGCAATTCTGCCTCTTTGTTTAGAATTGCGAGTTTATATCTTGCAATTGTGACTTTTTTTTCCCTCAGAATTGTTTATATTTCACAATTCTGACTTTTTTTCTCAGAATTGCAAGTTTATATCATGCAACTGTGATGTTTTTTCCTCAGAATTGTTTATATCTCACAATTTTTACTTTTTTCTCAGAATTACACGTTTTTCAATTGTTAATTTTTTCCTAAGAATTGTGTTTATATCTCGCAATTGAAACTTTTCTCAGAATTGCGAGTTTATATATGGTAATTATGACTTTTTCCCCTCAAAATTGTTTATATCTCACAGTAGTGACTTTTTTCCCTCAGAATTGTTTATATCTTGCAATTCTGACTTTTTTAACAAAATTGCGAGTTTAGGCCTATATCTCGCAAATGTGACTTTTTTCCTTAGAATTGTGTTGATATCTTACTATTCCAACTTTTTTCTCAGAATTGCAAGTTTATATCATGCAACTGTGACGTTTTTTCTTAAAATTGTGAGTTATCGTAATTGTGATTTTTTTTTTCTCAAAATTGTTTATATCTTGCAATTCTGACTTTTTTTTCCTCAGAATTGTTTATATTTCACAATTCTGACTTTTTTTCTCAGAATTACAAGTTTATATCTTGCAATTGTGACCTTTTTTCCTCAGAATTGTTTATATCTCACAATTTTTACTTTTTTCTCAGAATTACACGTTTTTCAATTGTTAATTTTTTCATCAGAATTGTGTTTATATCTCGCAATTGAAACTTTTCTCAGAATTGTGAGTTTATATATCGCAATTGTGACTCAAAACTGTTCTGAATTTTTTCCCTCAGAATTGACAGTTTATATTTAGTAACTTGTGAGACACTAACTTGCAATTGTAAGAAAAAAGGCAGAATTACGAGATAAAAGTCGCAATTACCTTTTTAAATGTTCCTTCAGTGGCGGAAACGTGCTTCAATAGGAGTTAAGACATAAACAAAATACTGTTTTTTGTAACTTTAAAATAAAGCGCGAAAAATTACAAAACGTTTCGTCAATTTTTAACGCTCGCAGCTGACGGTACTGTGCAATGGTTACTTCCGTCCGCGCGTTTTTCCCGCGCTCTGACTTAAACCACCTCATAATCCGTACTTTCGTCACAATACATTTTTGATTTATGTATTTATTAACTGGTTTGCGTATTTAAATCTTAATTTTGATTACAAGGGATGTAAGCACCTGTAGTACCTCCCCTCAAAAGGGCTGATGCACACTGTGTAGTACGTGGCCTCCGGTCAACGCCAGTCCCTAATGAGCATCTACGACTGAGTATTGACAGCCAGCGTGTTCACATAGCCATGAGGACACATGTCGTTTTCGGAAACGCAGTGGGAGAACTGGGCTGGGTTGCTCCCGCGCCCACGTGCAAACCTCCGGACACCTCTTAAGGACATGCACTGTTCGACCAGCTCCAGGCACTTGCACCCCAAGAAGAAGATGTTCTTGAACATGAAAACCGATATGGGTGTTTTGTAAACAAAGACGAGGAAACATCTGACCACCAAGAGCGGTGCGTTGAGCAGCACGCCGGTGAAGAACCTCGCCCATACCCAGCGACAGTTCATCTCCGAGGCCGTCAACTCGTAAAGCCAAACAACCGGAACGGCCAGCGCGATGAAGTAGACGGATATAACCGTGTACCTAAGGTATATGCTGGGGATTTCGTTTTTAAGGAGCAGTTCCACCAGCGTGAAGCTGTCCAGGATGTCTAAGCAGGTGCTCATGAAGCAGCCTTGGGAGTGAAAGCGTGTGGCACCGTTGGGGTCTTCAATGATGGAGTTGATGAGGCAGTAAAGCAAAGGCGCGCACAGCAGCATGGTTATTTTGAACCCCGTGATGCCGAACGGCACCTTCAGGGCGATCAGATCCAGGATGGACGTTTCCAGAACGAGCACCACTTTCGGGGTGGACGCGATCACGTAGATGAGCCATGCCAGGTACGCGAAGGTGAACTCCCCGAGGTTGCATCCGAAGATGGAGCTCTTCTGGTGGAAGCCACACGCTCGTTCCCGCTTGCTCCTGGCGTTTTTCATGAAGAAAATCGCCCACCCCGATATAACCACCAAATCCGTGGCGATCCACGAGCACCAGTAGAGATCCGTGAAGATGATGAGGTAGAAATCCAGCATGCCTCCTTGGAGAACGAGCACGAGGAAACACAGGATCTTGTAAAACAGGTTCTTACTAGACCTCTGCACGAACAGAGGGGTGGACTGCATGAATTCGCCCGATGTCATGGTGTAAGACTGAGGCTGAGCTGTGGCTGAGGAGGAGACCAGGGGCTGGGAGCTGCCCTCCTCGAGGTTGGCACTGCCGCTGGTAGTCTGCGTGTCCCTCCTGGACGCGACGCTTCGGATGAACAGCAGCTGTCCGTTTTCTGGTGCTGAGGAGACAGGTGAGTCGGGCTGGGAGATGTCTTTTATGATTTCAGCAGTCATTGTATTCATGCCTTCTCCTCCCGACTTGTTTTGGCTCTGCTAGTGTAATGATAGCCGCTCAAGGGGGCAGAGGAGGAAATCCCGTTATGGAATTGTGTTGGAATGGAACGGGCACTTACCGAATCCCTCCTAATGAAACCTGATAAATAATGAGGTCAAGTCAGCGATTAAAACAGCGAAGCTGATATTCGTTAAATGTTTTAAACATTTCATATCCCCGTTTAAAATTATAGTAGGCTACTGAATTTATTTTGTTTTCGTAATCAAAAAGTAAATGTCGTTTTTGTATTAATAATCTATAATTTACGCCTATTTCACGAAATAGCCATTTAATGTTACAGATGTACTTAAAATATTACTAAATAAACTAGTCACTTTATTATTGATTGACTGATTGCGTTATTTAATTTAAAGTATTTACTCTGGTCTTAGGCCTATTTAAGTTTTTGAGTGCTTTGAGTGTTGAATGAAAATTGTTGGAAGTAAAAGCTTTTTTACTGCAAACAGTTCATTTGTGACCCTGGACCACAAAACCAGTCATAAGGGTCAATTTTTCTAAATTGAGATCAATACATCATCTGAAAGCTGAATAAATAAGCTTTCCATTAATGTATGGTATGTTATGATAGGGCAATATTTGGAGGGTGCCAAAAAATATAAATATTGAGAAAATCGCCTTTAAAAAGGCCAACTGAAGTTCTTAACAATGCATATTATTAATCAAAAATTACGTTTTGATATATTTACAGTACGAGATTTACAAAATATCTTCATGGAACATGATCATTCCTTAATTTCCTAATGATTTTTGGCATAAAATAAAAATCAATAATTTTGACCCACACAATGTATTTTTGGCTATTGCTACAAATATACCCCAGCGACTTAAGACTGGTTTTGTGGTCTAGGGTCACATTTAGGTCTTCGCAATAAGCATATAAACTAAAGAAAATGTAAAATGAAAAAACAAACCGTATTAAGTTACCTTACAATGTACTATTAAAATTATATTTTAAAAGACCATGAAATATTTAGTTTTAATTCATATGTTGAACATTTTAATTGTTTAAATGTGAAAATTTTGAAGTAAAAGGTATGAATTACCTTGTAATTTACAAAGGAAATGATTATTATACACTGCCAATCAAAGTTTTTGAACCGTAAGTTTTAATGTTTTTTTAAAAAAGTCTCTTATGCTCACCAAGCCCGCATTTATTTGATCCAAAGTACAGCAAAAACAGCAAAATTGTAAATATTTTTCATATTTAACATAATCATTTTCTATTTGAATATATTTTAAAATGTAATTTATTCCTGTGATTTCAAAGCTGAATTTTTAGCATCAATCACACAGTCCTTTAGAAATCATTCTAATATTCTGATTCGCTGCTCAAAAAAAAAAAAAAAAAAATATATATATATATATATATGAAAAGAAAGTTATTTGGTGAAAAGAAAGTTCAGAAGAACAGCATTTATCTCAAATAGATTTTTTTGTGTGTAATGATACAACAGCTTTTTATTTCAGATAACTTATTATTCTTTGGATCTTTTTATACCTGAAAAAATTTAATTTAATTTAAATATTGTTAATAATACTAAATTTATACATTTATAAATAATAAATGTTTCTTAACAGCAAATCAGCATATTAGAATGATTTCTGAAGGAAATTCTTTAAAAAACATAAAAAATCTTACTGTGTAATACATCTTAATATGTATACTTGGTGAAGCCATGGTGAATATATATATAAACCTGCAAAGCATCACATTTTTTATTTTGTTCAAAGACGCTTTGATTCTGGAACGATAATGTAGCTAAAATAAGAATAATGTTTATGATATATGATGTGCCTTTCACAAAACAGCTATCATAAAATGCAAAACAAGTAAAATGCAACAGCCATGCCTTTATAGACAGTCACATTTGTCTTAAAGATGACGTGCATTCAAGCGTAATCACTCACAGAAGCCTGATGTAGGACATCAGAAGCCTGGTATGAACATAATGAGTATCATTATTTATCAGAGTCTGAGCATTGTTTCATTACAAAAATGCTGCAGTTTGTTACAGTGTCAGCTGCAGTATGCGCTTAATTATGATTTATAAAAGACTTTAAAACCATCTATTTCTAAAAGTTTGTTGCAGATATAACTTTAATTTCCAAAACACAATACCGTAAATCACATAAGACTTTTTTAAACCACCGTCAACCACTAATAAAACCATGGCATAACTTCTAATTTAATACCTTGATAGCAGAGCGCTCTGTCAATAACATTCCCATAAGAATCCATAGACATGTAATACTTTGATAATAAACTTTAATTTCAAGTTACATTGGATGGTTCTGAACCATAGAAAACAAGCACATTTCTGTATAAACATATGCATATCAACCAAGTTCGACAAGAACCGAATAACAATTGGGTGTTTGTGGTTTGACTACTGCCAGCTGAGCTTAATATGCAATATTCACTGAAGCAAAACAGATTTACAATTAATAGACAGTTAAACTGATGAACATTCAGCTTCATATTTGAATGCATTTAAGTCGGCTTTCGGGAGTCCAGATTCACAAATCATCGGCGCACTCAGTTCGTAGGGACTTCCCATGGGATACCACAGCTAATCAGGAACAGCTAAACAGGTATACAACAACAACAACAAAAAAAAACACAACTCAGTGGATAATTTAATAGAGAGAGGAACAAAAGGACATTACATTTAGGGATAAATGTTCTGAGTTGTCCGCGTGAACGTCGACGAGTGCATTTGTGACATCCGGGAAGCTCCCCGCCACCACCAGCTCCCACCCAGTCAGAATCAGTGCATGAGAAGAGGGATATTTCAAAAATATCAGAAGCATTAACAGCCACCAGTTAGTGAAGTCATACACAGTTGCTGTATCCTCACAGTCAATAATAAACATGTCAAACCCACACCTGAGATACACTCGGTCAGGTTTGCTATATCTTTCCAATTTTATATATAACTTAGTGTCCTTTCTTGCAATTTTTTAAATTACTTTTGTTTTTGCTCTTTATACTTATTCTAGTACATTAACCAGACATGGACAGACTTACAGAATGGATTTCTAGAAAATATTTTTTTAGCACAAGAGCTATTTTTTATGTCTTTTGACGTGTGTTTTATATTCATTTGTTGAATCTGAAATGAATTCATTGTTTTAATGGCCTGCTGAAAGGCACTGCCACAACACAGGGGAAAAAAGACGCTACTGCCCATCAGTCACACAAGACAGTCCTGTCTAGTTTCTAATAGGGATAGAAATAGAGTAAATAGGGTTAGTCTAGGAGGGAGTTAGCGAAGGACGGAAGGAGGCCTGCTATAGGTACAGCTCGTAGTAATCGTCCAGCTCTTCGTGGAACAAGTCCCACTCATCTTCGGAGTCGGTCACGTCGTCATCGGTCCCGGCAGCCAGAAGCATGAGGAGCATCTCGCTGAGCTCGAACGTCACCATCTCGTCTTCGTTGTCGAAGGAGTCGCTGTTCTCCCGCTCGTCGAAAAGATCCCAGAGTGGCGTCCGTCTGGAGTTCTGCAACACAGATTCCGTTAATGGCTCTGTGATCGAATTCGTGGCACATCATAAATACGATATGCTTTCACGCAATGAAATTTGCAGTTTGGCAACGCCGTTAGGCGTCAGTAGAAGCTTTACCCGGTTTCTTCCGTTGGAGCCGGTTTGTCTCCTCTGGGGTTGAGGCTCTTCCAGACGCCCGTCGGGAAAGGCATGCTTGTAAAAGCAGTTGGCCCCAAACGGACAGGTCCCACGGCCTTCATCAAAATATCGGCATGGTTTACTCCTGGGTATAAAGGTGGACATAACTGATTAGCTCAGGAAATTAACAAAAATTACAGCTCTGTTATTTACTTCTTAAAAGTAACCACGTGTATTAAGACTTGTATGGCTTAATTTAACATACATTATGTCTGTTGTAGAAAACCCATGAAGGATTTACATTATTTGAAAAAAGAATGGGAGGATGCTTGTGGACGAATAAAACTTTCTAAAGACCTGCGTCTTTGTTCTCTCCACTTTAGCCCTGATGCCTTTGAGGCTTTTAACAGACACAGCTACTGAAAGAGCGTACAAGCGACAGAGACAAAAAACACTAGATGCCATCCTGACAGGATGTAAACATGCCGACGCTTGTCATGACGCTGCAGCGACTCAAGGAGTTAGGTTAGACAAAGGTACCGCATTTGGTTTAAGCCTACACTTACCTATCAGCTCTGTCAGTAGCGGTGGTCTACTAAAAGCCTCAAAGGCATCAGGGCTAAAGTGAACAAGATGCAGGTCTTTAGGATGTTTTATTTGTCCACAGGCATCTTCCTATTCTTCTCTCATCTTCTTATCGCTAGGAAATCAGTGAAGACTTGCATTGCTTCTTTTGTTGCCCTTCGACTGAAAGTTACAACTAAAAGTCGCACAATGTGGCATCGTATCAGTATTTTATTTTACAAGCTGTGTGTTCTGAGTTGTGTTGTGGTAAAAATAGCAACAGGTAGCACCAGTAGCTCAGAGATTTTCTTACACTCTTAAAAATAAAGGTGATTCCATAGAAGAACTTTTTTTTGTTAAAGTGGTTCCAAAAAGAACCTTTAACATCTGAAGAACCTTTCTGTTTCACAAATTTCTTCAGATTATAAAAAGGTAAGAAAGAGATGGTTCTTTAAAGAACCTTTGACTGAATGGTTCTTTGTGGAACCAAAAATGGTTCTTCTATGGCATCGCTGTGAAGAACCTTTTAAAGCACGTTTTTTTTAAAGAATGTACTATAGGGAGATGAGAGAGTCTGTATTACTTACTATTGGAGAAAGTGTAATGGCTAACGTGGATGACATGTTCATTAATAACCAAATCAAATTACAGCCTTGACGTCATTGAGTGCGACACTCAATCATCGTTTACGAATACCATAGGAACGAATGAGAAGTGCCGTAAGTTGAATCCCATCTGTCGCAGAAAGTCAGTGACATCTTTTATAAAACAACATTTTTTTCATGGTAAACTCTAAAAATTGTTCAAACCAAAAGTATTGTTTAGTGTTAAACATGCTGAAGATTAGCAGACAGGCTGTCGTCAGCTTTAGCCATTACACTTTTTTGGCTAATGGTTGCAGGCTTGCATTCTAGTGGCTTTGCCAAGTGCAGCCATTTCACATCATCGAAATAATGGTGCCCCCCATAGTTCAAAATATATACAAAAATGTATGGATTTTTAAAATAACGTAAATCTTTCCTGGGTTTTATACTACATATTTCAGTAAGATACATCATTTATGTTATATTAAGCCATACAAGTCTTAATACCCAGGGTCCTTTTTGATGTTACCCTCCACCAAAGGACTACAAAATTGGCCATGTAACACCAACAAAGCAAGACAGAATAGGTTATCATAATTATCATAACCAAATGCCAAATAAGATTTGAAAACTACAGCAGTGGGAAAGAGTTTCAAGGAATAACGACTTCAGAAGATGAATTCAGAAGATCTGGAATGTATTTTACTAGTCATGTGGAAAAAATTTAATAGTGCATATTTCGTAATTTTTCTTTTTACTTTTATCATATAGAAGAGTGGCCAGAATACTCTTCAGAAGGCAAACAACATTAGGGTGAGTAACAGACAGAATTTAATTATTACTTATTTGTTACTATTTAACTAGTATCAGTAAAATTCTCAATTGTGTACCCCATGCCATCCTTGTACTTCTGAATGAGCTGTTGCTTCTCCTCTTTGTCCTCCACCCAGTATTCGCTTGGTATGACAAAGTTCGATGTGATTCGACACTCGGGACAGGACCTGAATAGAAACACATTATTTTGTCAACAAAACTATGGTTTTTCCTTTTTAAACCAGCACTGATCTTTAAAAGAAGAGGTGGACAACTACAATTAGCGATAATAGTCCGAGGCCAACGATTATAATATTTAAAATGATTAAAGATCAATTCCCCAGAATCCCATTCAGCTTAATACACGTTTAATTATCTTAAAGACGGTCTTACTTTATGATCTTGCTCTCGAACTGCTTGGCACTCCGCCATTTCCTGATGCACTTGAGGCAGTAGCAGTGGCTGCAGTTGGAGAGGATGCCGAAACGACGTTCACTGGGGTTGGTTTTCTCAAACACCACCTCCATGCACACGCCACACATCATGTCTTTACTACGCTGGATGGCAAACGAGATTTCCATGTCCTTCTCGTGAGCCTCAATGCAGGCCTGCCGTTAACAAACAATGAGATGTTGCTTTAGAAAACGTAGAGCCTGAGAACAGGATGTCTGTACTCTCACCCTAACACTACTCACCCTGATGTGTTGCGAGCGCTGAGAGGTGTCGGAAGGGTGGAGGACCTGTAGGCCGCACATGTCGCAAACATCACCATGGAGGTAGGCGCAGTTGAGGCCATAGCGACATTCGCCAACGGCGGCGTACGGGCAAAGCTGTTTCTTCATTTCTTTGTTAGCTAGTTCTTTCTCGTACTCCTCTTCGATGAGAGGTCCAGGCCCCTCCAACGGCACTGGGTCAGCTTCAGGGAAACAAAAAGGAAAGATTTTAAGGTTTAGAGACCAAGATAGGAAAGCAACAAAGTTATTGTGGTGTGAGCTGAAAGGAGAAGTTCACTTCCAAGTGAATCTTTGTCATCCAAGATGTTCATGTCTTTCTTTCTTTAGTTGTAAAGAAATTATGAGTACATTCCTGAAATGTTTTATTTAAGAAACATAAGTTCTTTACAACTGAAGAAAGACATGAACATCTTGGATGACAAAGGGGTGAGTAAATTATCTGTAAATGTTTGTTCTGGAAGTGAACAACTTCTTGAAGAAAACTTGTTCAATCAATGTTAGTCAGCCTAAAGATGACATCAGAAATGGTTCAAAATTCAGACCTTCAGATTCTGAAACAAAAATGACCTAAAAGAAGATTTATTGATGTAGTTGGCAGTTTCGTAATATGGTCTACCACGGTAAACGCTGGAAGAACAGCACCTGCTTTCCTGAATGTAGGAGTTTTGGCCGCCACCCAAAGCCTAGGAAAGAAACAGCACTGTTCCTTCAGCTCTTTGCTGATGAAGTCACCCTTAAAGATAAATGTAAGTGGGTCTGGGCCAGCAACACAGAACAAGAGAGCACACTGGTAGAGCACAGCCTGAGCTCTGTTGCGTGTGCAGGGTCAGTCCAAGTTTAGAGAGGGGGATGATTATTTATGCTGCATTATAAAATGGCTAGTTCTGATTGTACGGGCCGCATTTGAAGTAGTCATAAAATGACGATAAATGCACACCTGTGCCCAAACATTCTATAAGAATGTGCTGAGTTGCTACGTTGCTTGGCAACTGTAAAAATCCAACAGTTAATGGGCTACATTATGACATGGGAATGTTATTATAGTATTATTAAATTTATTTTTTATATTTTTAAATGGGCATTTATTCATATATTTTAAGTTTGTATGTGCCTTTGACATTTTTTAATAATTTTAAATTAGTTTTAAAAACATTTATTATTTATTTAATTTTACATTTGTATTTAGCTCTTTTTTTATTTTAGTTTTAGTAATTTTAGTTCTTCCACTTAAACTCCAGTTAGTTGCCAAGGTTTCGATTTCTAATCGAATTTTTGTGTGTGTTTTATTTCAGGGTGATTTCAGTTTATAATTAAACACTGATGCACAGAATTCTTGTTTATAAATGGAATTATTTTTTAAAAAGTGGTATTTTTTTATCATCTTGCAGTAATTTAACCACAGTTTTAAGGTTTAGCGATTTACCATGGTTAAGATGGCTTTACCTTGTCTGTCGGCACAGCATTCCTTGGCGTTCCTCCCAAGGTCATGGGTTCACTACCCAGGGAATGCACATGCTGATAAAATGTTTAGCTTGAATGTAATCGCTTTGGACAAAAGCACTTGCCAAATGCATAAGTGTGATTGCAAAATGAATCTGTGACACTTTACAATAAGGTTTAATTTGTTAATGCATTATATATTAATGAACGAACAATGAGTAATACTTTTACTGCATTTATTAAAGGATTAGTTCACTTCCAGAAATAAAAAAAACAGTCTGATAATTTACTCACCCCCATGTCACATTGCAGAGCTAGTGCAAGATGAGCATTTGTGGTTAAAAAGTATATACATTTGTAGTTTTTGCTAGACAAGACCCTTATTCCCCGCCTGGAATCAGGTACTGCACTTTGTAGCTGCATTGAAACTGCAGTTTGGACCTTCAAACCATTGGTTTCCACTGAAGTCCATTATATGGAGACAAATCCTGGAATGTTTTCCTTAAAAAAACCTTAATTACTTTTCATCTGAAGAAAGAAAGACATGAACATCTTGGATGGCACAGGGGTGAGTAAATTATCATTTTTATTCTGGAAGTGAACTAATCCTAACATTTTAACAAAATGAGCCTTACTGTTGTGTTACTAATTAATTCATTTAAAAAAAAAACTGACTCTGCTTGTCAAAGAATCAGAGTAATAGAATCCAGATACATTTTGTCTTATTTATTTTGCAGGAAGTGAAAATCAGTTCCTTTGTTTCTCATAAACAGCGATGAAAGAGCATGTCACAAAAACAGTCCCCACCACAACAGTGACAGCATTATTGTGCCAAACCAAAAGATTGATCAAACCAATAGATATAAAATAAAAGCCTAATTGTAAGAGAGCCTTCATATTGCACACCGAATGCTTGGCTTATCTGCTGACATCGTGTTTTCACAGATTGTCTTGGCAGTGACAGCTGAACATGTTTCCCTGCTACACTCACCCCTCCCACAGTAGGGCTGCCCTGGCACGAACTCGGCAGCATTGACCCAGTCCACTGCCCCCAAGCCTTGGGGCTTCTCCTGGGCGTCGGTTGTGCCACCTGGCCCATCAGACACGGGATCAGGAGTGCCAGCAAGGGGAGCAGCGGTCAGCGGCACCGACGGCTTAGAACTAGGGACTTCGTCTTGCTTGGCAGGTTTGGTATGTTCATACCTGGGGCACAATGCAAATTTAATGAAAATACAATAAAATGTGGATTGATACACTAGGTGAGCCATGCAATGAAAATGCACCCCTAGGCCTACGAAGTTTATCTCTGAAATAAACGCTGCTAAATGGAAAAACTTGTTCTCTGTGGTCTATAAAATATATGAAATGTAATTACACTTTAGTATAACTATTTAAAAGTAACAAATTTAAGTGAGTGTTGGCTGTTATTAAAACTATGTGCTCTAAAAAACTATTTTAGACAGGATTTAGCACATTATAATCATTAAGCGGCTGGTTGTTTTTTCTGTCTTAGGTGTCGGAGTGTTTCCCACTGGTGATATGTTTTTCTCAAGCTGATACAGTGACAAACCTAAAGAGTGTGTGTGGTTACCATGGTGAGTACATGTCTTGTTCACACTCATAATGCAGCAGTTAGCCTCTTTCAGAAGTGATTAGTTTAAATGCGTAACATTTCCGAGTGGGTTTTACAGTGCAAACGGTCTACAGTCCTAGGCATGCTAATGAAAACACAATGGCTAGACATTTCAAGGCTAAACAATGGAAGAAACCAATCTAGGTAGACAAGTTGACTAGTGTACAAAAACAAGTTTTGTAGTGTTGGGTTGCTTGCATCGCAGGGAATGCTTCAGACAACAGAATTGCTAGTAAGGAACAGCTAGTTTTCACAAGCATTGCTTGTTTAGGACAGTGGTTTTCAAACCGGTCCTGCGAGCAGGACACTGCATTTTTTCTGTGTCTCCCTCATCTATCACACCTGATTCAACTCTTCGGCTCATTAGTAGTGACAGCAAGACCTGAAATGGGTTTGTCAGATATGAGAGACCTTCGGGGGGTGCCCGCAGGACAGTTTGAAAACCACTGGTTTAGGACAATAACCAATCCATCCAGGGTTATGACAAGGTTTTAATTATAAATACAATTAACAAATATTTTATTATTTATATATATATATATATGCCTTTTTTTAATTTATTTAATTTTAATTCAATTTATTTTCACAAAAAACAGAGTTCATGGTACAGTGTTTGTAATAAGTAATGAGTTGCTTATCTCATTATTCATAAGCAATGAGTAATATAAAATCGCATGCAAATGATGTGTATTTATTTTGTAGAACTACTTGTAGAAAACAGGCAATTTAGTAAGTAATATTAAATGAATAATAGGCAATAATCTAATAAATAATTAGAAAACAATTGTCGCTGTTAAATCGATTAATCGAATCCAAAGGTTTGTTCATGTAATATGCATGTGTACTGTGTATATTCACATGTATAAGTATACACATATGTATATATTTAAGAAATGTATGTAAATGGTGTGTATTATTTTGCTGAATATATAAATACACACACATGCATGGATATATTTAGGAAAAATGTTTATATATTATATTTATTTTATATTTTTATCTAATATAATTATATCTATAAAAATATATACATCTATTATACATATTGTCAAAATATATATACTGTATGTGTGATTTTATATATACATAATAAATATACACAGTACACAGATTATGTAAACAAAAGCTTTTATTTTTTATGCGATTAATCATGATTTATCATTGCACAGCACTAAATATATGTAAATTGTAAAAACATGCATATGTATATAATTTAAGATTTATATGCAATATTTAGTTATATGTAATGTAAATACATATATATATATATACACACACACACACACACACACACATACACATTATCTATAAACTATTATTATTATTATTATTATGTAATTTTTTTTGGATGCGATTAGTCGATTTCACAGCACTAAAACAATATATATTAAATAATATATTGAATATATTAAATATGTTAAATAAATAAAACAAAACCTTAAAATAAGAATGACAATACAATTTCTAAATTAAACAACAGAAAACCACATTACAAAAAAAAAAAAATAAAAACATATACAATATGCCATACACTCATAGCATACTATTATTTACCGCAGCTAACAAGCCTGATGCCATTGTCTCAACATACAGTTTAGCATCTGACCTTTATATTTCTCATTATTCCCCATCAAAACACGCTTCAGTGCTTTCCTTAAGCATCCAGAGACCCCTCCATCCTCAAACCTCTCGGGTCGCACAGCCCTATTCTAAACCATTGCGTGTTTGTGTGCGTGTGTCGCCCTGTACGTGGGGGTGGGGGTCGCATAAATAAATGACACGGCGGTGGAAGCACAAGTGGCTACTGCAGAATGGCGGAATGAACCGAATGAACCTGACGGCGGTAGCAACAGCAGCAGAAGGAGACAGAGAGAGAGAGACAGAGATGCATGTTAACACACTGGGGTTATGTAATTGCCATGCAGGCTGCAGAGTGGTGCTCTATTTGGCCCCCAGATTGGTGGGGGTGGACGTGGAGGTGGGGGGTATACATAGAAGGAGACAGCAAAAGACAGAGATAGACACAAAGCAGCAAAGGGGAATCCATCCACAATGAAGCATACTGAAGCATACATTGAGGCCCTTTCCACACACACTTAATGAAAGCTGGCCCCCCCTGTTCCTCGCAAAAAAAAAAACACAGGAATAATGCGGTAAACCCCATATGGGGACAAAAGCATCACTGCACCTCCCCATGCATCTCAAAGCTGACAATACAACTCTGTCAGACATCAATCTAGCCTCCAGACATCATTTACGCTCAAGACCCTGAAACCACAGGAAACACTGGAGTAAGAGGGAGCTCTCGGTCAGATGTAACGCTGTCATAGAACAGCCTCGGCAAACAAAGACATTCCCATACTGCCGAGCTGGGGGCAGCAGTTACTATGGGGATACACTTGACCGCAGACGGATATGAGACAAACATTGTCTGCACTGTCTGGCTCACAGGCTAATTTTTACACTTCTTCTAGCACCAATGCACTTGACTGCATTGGGCAAAGGAGGTCTGTTTGTAGGCCAAACGTATATAAATGCCATTGCATTTGTGTTGCATTCGTTTTGGCATTTAGAAATCTCCAGAGCGCTTTTTGAGTGCACTTAGGTATTAAAACAGCAACATAACACAAATGCATGAAATGCAAACACAACTCGACCTGTAATAGCTATTTTTACATCTCTTAAAGTGACAGTTCAGGCAAAAAAATTAAACCGTCACTCCAAACCTGTACGACCTCATTTGTTTTTTCTCCATACAATGAAACTGTTCATAAACAAAGTTTGGCAGCAAAAACATCTCACACAGACAAAATATTCATTGTGGGTAAACTATCCCTTTAAGAAAGCGCCAAACTCAACAACTTGTTTACAGAAAATTCTGCATCTCAGATATCAAGGGTACGTAATGAAGCAACACACAACACTTCTCAGAAGCCTTGCTTACCGCTACTACATTTAAACACTCACGTGTTACGGCCCCGAAGACGGAAATACAGATTGCATTACCTTTGATGTTATATAATATATCAGCACAGATCTAGTGGGTTGTTTTGAAGCACATTTTGAGTTTCATGTCCTACGTTTTATCACTGTATCTCTTACCTGCAACGGTCCCCAAAAGCACAGCATCCCTTTTGAAAGAACTTGCAGATCATGGTTGGCTTGCAGCTGCTGAGGTCGTGTAAATATCGACAGTTGTCGCCCTCTTTGCAAAGCCCGTGCATGAAATACCTACAAATGAAATGTTTTTTGAGCTTGATGTGATTCATACTGTACAGGATTTTACACATATGAAGGCATGAACAAATGTTGCCTTATGGCATCCTAACATAAAATGAGTAATATCCATGTCTAATAGGTGTCAGACTGTGATTCATAATACACTGCTCACATCATTTACTGTGTAAACAGCTTGACCCAAATAACCTTATAATTGACAACAGTGCTAATGTAAACATTACATATTACTCGGGTTTGAAATCTCAAAAGCACCTACTTGCATTGTATACTATTAGATATGCGGGTAGGAGAAAAGGTTTTGTACAGTCATGACTTGACTAAGATAAAACCTGCTAAATGAAATCATATACATAAATCATCAAAGCTGACACTGACACATTGGCCGCTGCCCAAACTGGTAAACTCAATGTTTTTTTCTTCTTCCTTGAACACTCTTTGCTGTCAAACTCACTGCCATATGTGGTGGACGCAATGCCGTGCTGTTTTTCGCAAACACGGATGTTGCAGAGATAAACACACACAGAGGAAGAAAGGACCGCAAATAGCAGCGGCTGTCGGACTGATCGCTGATCGGTGCGCTACAACAACAAACACACACACACTCATCCAGTTCAGCACAAAGACAGCGGCGCTATCCGATGCTTCGCCATCGACGCACGGACAGGCGGTTGCGTTTTGTGTTTGTGACAGATTCATTTTGCGACAACCGCGTTTCTCGACTGATTTTCACTAACCTGCAGGTTACGTGCTTCGTCCAGCCTCCGATAACTGCTGGAGCCGCTGTTGACGCTGCCGCTGCCTCCGCCATTGCTGTTTATGTTGAAGTCCCAGCACCCGGATCTTCCGGAAAGCGGCTGTTCTGCGCTCGGCCATTTTCGGAAAACCGAAGGCGCTGTGCTTGATCGAGTGTTTTCGGAAAACAAAAACCGCATCGCAATCGGGGTTTTTCGGAAAACCGAAGGCCTTACACGAGTCAGGTGTCTTACCAAAACATTCTAATGCGTGACTGTTGTTAATAAAAGCAGGCGAACAAATTGTTCTCAAATTATAGATTAGCAACCCAACATTTTTGATCATTTTAACAAGCTTAGAATATATTCAAATATTATTTTTCTAAACTAGGGACTTTGTAGTATACAAATTAGTGTTCAGCTACTTGAAGTATATTATTAGAATATTATACACTACCAGTCAAAAGTTTTTGAACAGTAAGATTTTTAATGTTTTTTTTTTTGTTTGTTTGTTTTTAAGTCTCTTCTGCTCACCAAGCCTGCATTTATTTAATCCCCAAAGTACAGCAAAAACAGTAAAATTTTGAAATATTTTTACTATTTTAAAATAACTGTTTCTATTATATATATTTTAAAATGTAATTTATTGCTGTGATCAAAACTGAATTTTCAGCATCATTACTTCAATCTTCAGTGTCACATGATCATTCAGAAATCAGTCTAATATGCTCATTTTTTTATCATCAATATTTAAACAGTTATGTATTTTTTTTTCAGGATTCTTTGATGAATAGAAAGAGCTAAAGATCAGCGTTCATCTGAAATAAAAAGCTTTAAATTGATTAAAAGTGATTGTAAAGACATTTATAATGTTATAAAAGATTTATATTTCAGATAAGTGCTGCTCTTCTGAACTTTCTATTCATTAAAGAAACCTGAAAAAATTCTACTCCGCTGTTCTCCACATATTAATAATAATAATAATAATAATAAATGTTTTTTGAGCAGCAAATCAGAATATCAGAATGATACTGTGACTGGAGTAGGGAGGCTAAAAATTGAAATCACATGAATAAATTACATTTCAAAATATATTCAAATATTTCAAACTAAAACTATTTTAAAATTGGACTGTTTTTGCTGTGCTTTGGATCAAAGAAATGCAGGCTTGGTGAGCAGAAGAGACTTCTTTGAAGACATTAAAAATGTTATTTTTCCAAAACTTTTGACTGGTAGTGTATACGACATATAAAAACCGTAACATGTAGGGTAATCACCACATAATCGAAGATTATAGCATTTGATCTGCATTCTTTAAAAATGAAGTGTAATTTCCAAGCTAACTTACTTTAAATTCTATCATATTAGGTAACCGCAGACTGCTTTTCAATTACTCTGAAAACCAGACAGAATTAGGATATTGCTTTTTCTTGTTTCATAAATCAACCAATCTTTCCTGTCACGGTTCCTGCTTCGAACTTTATGGAGAGTTTACACATAAATGCCAAAACCCACTATTAGTTACTAAATATTACACACTTCAAACACAGCAAAGAGAAAGGGAAGATATTGCGATGTTTTGCTGGGAATTTTGAAAAGCACACTTTTTCCAAATCAAATAAAAAAATAAGTCCTTTTAGGTCACAGATGTACGCTCTAAAAAACACTGGGTTAAAAACAACCCAATCTGGGTTATGTGTAACCCGGAATAACTGATTGATTTAAAATTGAACGATATACAGCACAGTAATGATTTTATAGATAAAACAACATATACAAAAACCTGTATTTTACTGAAGACATGCATCAATTTGCTGTGTGCTAGAACTGGCCACAAATCCAAACACTGGATTGTTACAATTGACCCAGGAGCACATTTGACCCCAAACACTAAAAAAAATAACCCAAAAAAATTACCCAAACTCAGCATTTGGGTTAAAAAAGTAACTAGAGCGTAATAATCTAAATTACATCCAAATCAAATTTGTCAAAACTGAGGTGGTGATTACGCTTTTTAAGCAGGTTCTTGAGAAGACAAGAGCACGAATTTGTTCTGAAGAAATGTTTTTAAAATATATTTTAATACATATATTCATCTTCTTTTGTTAATCAATTAACTTCATAATATAAATAAAAGGGCATAATCACATGTCAGTGGTAAATAGCTTTTCTTGTAAGACAGTAGTAAAGGAAAGTCCCTCCACTGGTTCCTTTTACACCTGACCATAGCAATGTCACCATGCTGGTTGTTTCTCTCTCCTGAAACCATTATCAATGTGACTGGTGTTATAAATTTTAAATCTCATTATTAGTCAAATCCCTGGCAGCCTCTGTTTATTTATTTATTTATTTAGACGATTATTTTGTATTTACATTTAATTAGTGCATTAACATTTTCAGTCAAATTCAAACCGTTTTAGTGCTCGCCCCTCTCTCTCTCTCTCTCTCTCTCTCTCTACTCACCCCCACTATATAAATAGAGTAGATACCACTAATAGAAAGTGTTGCGACTAGAGCTTTAACGTAAGCATCAACGTGAGTATGTAAATATGCAAATGTGCAGTCAAAAGGTAAGTCATGTTAAAGTGTGACGTTTCAGTAATGAAACTAAACTAACTAAGATTTGTGGTTGATACATTTACTATAAATCCTGTTAGATGATTTGTACATTTTTACCAATTTAAAGGTTTTACCTCTGGGCATTTAGAGAAGTTGAGTGTCGTGCATTTAGGGAAGTTCAAGTGTTCAGGAAATTACCATTGTGTAATTTTTTTTTTTTTTTTTAATATGCGCAGGTGCGGTTTTATAAGGCCACATAATCACAGCAGAGCTCGAGCTGTATTTACTGAAGAACAAATGTCATGTTTCATATCTAAGGTAAATGAACATTTTAATTTATTTATTTGTTTATTATCTCTATTTGGTGTCAAAGCAAGTGTATAGCAGTTATTTAATGTTTTACTGATGTTCTAAAATAAAAATAATCTATAGTACAGGAAACTGTAAAACATTATTTTATGTTATTATATTATTATATATTATATGTCTTTATTGTGTATATACCATTTTTATGATATTATTTAGCATTTATTTTATTTATTATTACCCTAGTGTTTGTGCATTATCTATTCAGTTGCACATTTACATTTAATTAATTCATGATTTAACACATACAAACTTTTTTATCTTCAGAGGATGTTGTCTACCGTTTGGCCTGTGCTTAGCTCATATCTCTTCCTGATTTCGTTCAAAGCACGTGGTGAAGAAGTTGGATATTGTTCCACTTTGACAGAGCACACAAAAGATCTTTCAAACAGTAACCTAACAAGGATACCATCACATTTATCAAGCAGCATAGAGTCCCTAGACGTATCACACAACAACATCTCCAGCATTGTTCACGCTGACCTTTCCAGTTTAACCCATCTCTGCTTCCTCAAAGTCACACACTGTGAACTTCAGTATATCTCGCCTGATGCCTTCAGCAGCAACTCTGAAATGAAAGTACTGAATATCTCCTACAACCATCTGAGCGTCATTCCTGATTCCTTGCATTTGCCCCAGCTAAGGATTCTAGACCTCTCCAGCAATGTATATCCTAGCTATGCACTTCCAGAGTCATATGGTAACTTAAGTTACCTTTCCATCCTTGGGATCGGTAGTAAACACGCTAGTTCCGTTAATGTGGATGACTTGGTTCCTCTTCAAAACATCCGTTTGAAAAAACTCATATTTGGGGATGGAACAGAATTACGAAACTATGAAAATGGCTCTTTTTTGCAACTCAAATCGTTACGGGAAGTAGTTCTGAAAGTAAGTTTTTGCCAGCGTTTTGACATTTTCACTAACATAATCATTGATTTGGACCAAACCCAAACCAAAAAAATTCAGCTCGTCAAGTTATTTCCAGACCAGTGCGACATCAAGACTGATCCTTTCATGGCTTTTAAAGATTTGCGTGTCCTCAGTGACTTAAGCATCGCAGACACCTGGCTAAACAGCTCTGTGATGGTGAAACTGTTCAAAAATGTTTGGAAATCATCTTTTGAGGAAACCGTTTTTTTAAACATTACTTACAATGAAGACACTCCTGAGGGTTTCCAGTTACCAAAGCAGAATCACACCACAAATCTACGAGCATTCGTACTTGATGGCGTACATCACCATCAGTACCACTACCCTACGTTTAACGTGAGTATGGAACTAGTCAACAAACTAACCTACCTGAAGTTCTCTGGTACTGGAATGAATATTCTTCCATGCAATCTAATTTCAGCCATAAAGTCTCTGCAGGTCTTAGACCTGTCAAACAACCTCTTGGATGAAAGTGGCTTCTGGTGGATTGGTTGCTCATCACATAAAGTGTTTCCATCCTTGAGGAAACTCTCGCTAAGCCATAACCGATTCAAAGACCTGGCTGAGATTGCCAAAAAAGTCAATGATATGAAGTTCTTAGAGTCTCTTGATTTGAGTTTCAACTCTATTTCTATTGGCAAACCGTGTTTTTGGCCGCCCCACCTGATTGAGTTGAGCCTCAGCCACAATAATCTAGGAAACAACGTATTTCACTATCTATCTCCGTACTTTCAGAAGATAGACCTGTCGAAGACAGGCATAAGTGTTCTTCCTTTAAATACAGAATCATTGTTTCCCAAACTAATGTACCTCTATTTGAGTTTTAACAGCATACAGGTTATCCCACCAGATCTTCTGCCTCCTACGTTAGTAAGCCTGCACATTGACCAGAACGCGATTACTTTCATCAGCCAGAAGTCATTGGAAGGTTTGCCCAAGCTGAAGACATTGAAAGCCGGCCACAATCCATTTAGCTGTGATTGCAATTCCTTTTGGTTCATGACTGCATTTAATAAATCACTTCTCTCAGACTGGCCTCAGGATTACACTTGCAGCACCCCGCCGTCGCTTTCCGGCCGGCGTTTGGAGACCTATGAGCACGGATGGCTGTCTTGTCAACCTGGCTTGCAGGCTACTGTGGTTCTTTCAGTGTTATTTATGGTAGGGATTGCTCTGGCCATCACTGTTTATGCTTGTGATGGTGTTTGGTACACCAAAATGCTTTGGGTTTGGATACGTATGAAAAGGAGAGGCTACAAGAGGGCCGATCGACTGCTAAATGCCACCTTCCGCTACCATGCCTTCATTTCCTACAGCCAACATGACTCAGCCTGGGTGGGATCTCAGTTGGTACCTGAATTGGAAAGGTCAGGCCTGTCTCTTTGCGTCCATGAGAGAGATTTCGAACCTGGGAAGTGGATTGTGGACAATATAATCCATTGTGTGGAGGACAGCTACAAGAGCCTCTTCATCCTGTCCAAACACTTTGTGCAAAGTGAGTGGTGCAACTATGAGTTGTTCTTCGCCCAGCACAGGGCGATCAGTGTGAACGACGACTCTCTGGTGTTTGTTTTGTTGGAGCCTATACCAACAGACTCTCTGCCTAAGAAGTTTCTGAAGTTAAGAAGGCTGCTGAGGCGGAAGACATACCTGGAGTGGCCGGCAGATGAACGCAAGCAACGAGTATTCTGGTGCAATCTTAAAGCTATTCTGCAGACTGTAGACCAGAGCAGGATTTTAAAGGACATGGCTACAGACATTGCTGAAATGTGTCCTCTACTGCCTGTTCAAGATTGAAATTCTGTTTATCATTTGAAAATATCATAATACTGTAAATAAAAATGTGATTTACAAAAAAAACGTTTTTGGCTTGCATGAACCTACAGTATTCTGTTCATTGTTTGGATACTTTCATTTCTGTTTAAACTATGAATATGTTCTTTGTTTAGACTCAGATAGCCAGCCCAGAAAATGTGTACATGAATTGTATTCTTTCTAAAAAACCCTGGCCTACATCTCCACCTACTGTTGAACTTCAGAGAGAAGTGGTGCAAACTTGTATTTTTAAACTTGATAAGCTCAAGTTTTCAATACTAATGCTATACTACTATACTATGTCCTGAACATTTGTTCAGTGATGTAATAATAAAGATAATAATAATAAAAACAAAAACACTGATATAGGGCAAACTGAGGGAAGCTGTTCAACTTTTTACTCCAGTTGTTGTTGTTTTATTATTATTATTATTGTTATTATTATTTTTATCATTATCATTATCATTATCATTAAATAAATGATTATTATTATTATTATTAACTAAATTATTATTATTGTTATTAAATAAATCATTATTTAAATAATTATTTTAATAAATCATATTCAACATTTATTATTATTATTATTATTATTATTAATTGTTATTATTATGAAACTATTTAAAGAAATAATAATAATAATACAAATAAAAATACAAGGGCAAACTGTGGCTGTAACGTAGGGAGTGAGGCGAGAGACGAGCGGATCCATTCGCAAACTTTTATTGTAAGGACGTGACAAAGACATGGTAAAAGGCAGGCAGGGTCGAACAACGGCAGACAGGTGTATGGACAGCGAGACAAGAGTAAACCGTAACAGGCGAGGGTCAATCCAGCGGCGAACGTTATCCGAGAGGGGCTAGGCAAGAGAGTGGTCAGACAAGCGAGAGATCAAAACAACAAGGCAAACAAGGTAACTAGACGGGGAAAACTAGGAGAAACGCTTCGTATGAAAGATAAACAATACAATCCAATACTCGGCGAGGAGTGACAGGAAGACCGGGGTATTTATACAGTCTCTGATTGGACAGGAGGAAGTGCAATGGCTGATGGGGAGTGTAGTCCGGGGTGTAGTGTGGCAGTCCGTGCGTGACAAAACGCAAGAGCGACATCTGGTGGTGAGCGGTCCGCAGCTCACCGACCAGATCATGACATAGCCCCCCCCCAAAGAGCGGCTTCCAGACGCTCCAACAGAACAACAGTCCATGGGAGTGGTGGGGAGGGAGCGAGACAGGGTGAGGGTTGGAGGGCCAGGCCCCTGCGGAGGACCCGGTGATTGAGGCAGGACCGGCAGAGCGGGAGCCCTCCAGGGCGGAGCCGGAGGCGGAGCAGGCAATGCAAGAGCCCTCCAGGACTGAGCCGGTGGAGCCCTCCAGGGCGGAGCAGATGGTGCTAGAGCCCTCCAGGGCGGAGCCGAAGGCAGAGCAGACGACGCTAGAGCCCTCCAGGGCGGAGCCGGTGGAGCCCTCCAGGGCGGAGCCTGAGGCGGAACAGGCGGCGCTAGAGCCCACCAGGGCGGAGCCGGAGGCTGAGCAGGCAGTGCAAGAGCCCTCCAGGGTGGAGCCAGAGGCAGGGCAGGCGACGCTAGAGCCCTCCAGGGCGGAGCCGGAGGCCGAACAGGTGGCACTAGAGCCCTCCAGGGTGGAGCCGGAGGCGGAGTAGGAGGCGCAGCAGCCCTGCGGGCGCAACAGGAATCTGCATCACGCTCTGGGACCTGGGGAGAGCAGGGACAGAGGAGGCAGACAGAATAGAGGGAGAAGCCGCAGCAGCCCTCCGGGCGGAACAGGAGGCGGAGCAGCCCTCCGAGGCGGAGCAGCCCTCCGGGCGGAACAGGAGGCGGAGCAGCCCTCCGGGCGGAACAGGAGGCGGAGCAGCCCTCCGGGCGGAACAGGAGGCGGAGCAGCCCTCCGGGCGGAACAGGAGGCGGAGCAGCCCTCCGGGCGGAACAGGAGGCTGCGTCATTGACTGGGACCTGGGGAGAACAGTGACAGAGGATGCAGACAGGAAAAAGGGAGAAGCAGAGAGTTTGGTGGTTAACGCCCCCTCCGTAAGAGGTTCTACGGCCGGCGCCGACACCTCTGGAGGCATTGGCGCAGCTTCTCCGACGGGGAAGGCCTCTGAAGCAGACTTGAGACCATACGGGACCTCTGAAGAAAGCCTGTGATCAAATGGGAGCTCTGCAGCAGGCTTGTGATCAGGTGAGAGCTCTGGTGCAGGCTTGTGATCAGACGAGAGCTCTGGTGCAGGCTTGTGATCAGACGAGAGCTCTGGTGCTGACCTGGGAACAGGCGTGTCCTCAGGAGCACAGTGGGCCGCCCACACACACCACATGGCCACTGCCACTAAGGGAAGAGCAGCAGCGATGACGTCACTTGGCTTGTGGGGATCTGCTGTAACGTGGCTTGACTCAGGAACAACATGGCTTGACTCGTGGGGCACAGCTGTGACTGGGCTTGACTCAAGGAGAACGGCAGCTGTGCTTTGACCTGACTCAGTTGCTTGACCGGACTTGGAAGCTTGACTTGACCCTGGGGTAGCAGCCGCGACGTGAAGGAGCGCCACTTTAGCTGCCCATACGGCCCTTAGGGGTGAGTCCAGCACGTGGGCCATCATAAGCCGTGGTCTTGGGATGTCAGGAGAGACGTGACCGGACTCAAGAACCACGGCTGCAACTTTGCTTGACTCAGGAACAGCCGCTGTTATGTGACTTGACTCAGAAACCGCGTCAGGAAGTGCGGCCATGATGGGTGCAGACTCGGGTGCAAAAGACATGACGTGAACAGGCTGTGGCTTGGCTGACGAGGCGTTAGCAGGCTTTGACGTAGCGCCCATCTTGTGCAGTGGCTCTGGCGTGGCAGCCATCTTGTGCAGTGGCTCTGGCGTGGCAGCCATCTTGTGCAGTGGCTCTGGCGTGGCAGCCATCTTGTGCAGTGGCTCTGGCGTGGCAGCCATCTTGTGCAGTGGCTCTGGCGTGGCAGCCATCTTGTGCAGTGGCTCTGGCGTGGCAGCCATCTTGTGCAGTGGCTCTGGCGTGGCAGCCATCTTGTGCAGTGGCTCTGGCTCAGGATTGATGGCTGTAATTTGACTTGAGACAGAAGCGACAACTGTAACTTGACTTGACATAGTATCAACAGCTCTGACTTGACTTGACACAGGAAACACAGTTTTAATTTCACTTGCCTTAGAAAGAGCAGCGCTGACTTGACTTGGTGCAGGAAACACAGCTCCAGCGTGACTTGGCTCTGGCATGGCAGCTGTGACGTGACGGAGCTCTGTTTTCGCCGCCATTGCTCGAGCGCGCTCCGACACGGCCGCCATCTCACGAGCGATCCAGGCGGCAAATGTGTCCGTGGCTTCGCGCTCCGGCGCGGCCACCATTCCGTCAGCGGGATGCGTGGCCGCCATTACCGCGTTGTCGCGTTCCTCCTCCGCGACACCCACAGTAAACGGCGATCCCACACACAACAAAACATAATCCAGAAAACGCTCAAGGGAAGAACGCGGAGCCTCACGACGGAGCCGTGAGTTGAGCGGCTGATTCATGCCCTCGTGAAACAGATCTATTAAAACACAGTCTGGGAGATCGGAGTAATGGGCAATGTCCAGAAATTCTTGGATGTAGCCCTCGAGCGTTCGTGTGCCCTGCTCGAGGGCTAACAACAGTTTTGTGGTGTTCATACCTGCGTGGCGTCCGGATGAGAAGTTGCTGGATCCTGTAGTGGCCGAGTATTCTGTAACGTAGGGAGTGAGGCGAGAGACGAGCGGATCCATTCGCAAACTTTTATTGTAAGGACGTGACAAAGACATGGTAAAAGGCAGGCAGGGTCGAACAACGGCAGACAGGTGTATGGACAGCGAGACAAGAGTAAACCGTAACAGGCGAGGGTCAATCCAGCGGCGAACGTTATCCGAGAGGGGCTAGGCAAGAGAGTGGTCAGACAAGCGAGAGATCAAAACAACAAGGCAAACAAGGTAACTAGACGGGGAAAACTAGGAGAAACGCTTCGTATGAAAGATAAACAATACAATCCAATACTCGGCGAGGAGTGACAGGAAGACCGGGGTATTTATACAGTCTCTGATTGGACAGGAGGAAGTGCAATGGCTGATGGGGAGTGTAGTCCGGGGTGTAGTGTGGCAGTCCGTGCGTGACAAAACGCAAGAGCGACATCTGGTGGTGAGCGGTCCGCAGCTCACCGACCAGATCATGACAGTGGCAAGCTGTCACACTTTTCACTCCAGTTATTATTATTATCATTATTATTATTATTATTATTATTATTATTATTATTATTATTATTATTATTTAAAGAAAGGACAAGTAAAATACTGATACAGGGCAAACTGTCACACTTTTTACTCCAGTTATTATTAGTTTTTTTTTTTTATTTAAGAATGTATTATTAATAAAGAATAACAATAATAATAATAAATAATAATAATAATTATTATTATTTAAAGAAAGAATAATACAAATAAAAACACTAATAAAGGGCAAACTTGGGCAAGCTGTCACACTTTTCACTTTAGTTATTATTATTAATAATAAATAATTATTGTTTTTTGTATTATTATTTAGTAATTTATTATTTAAAGAAAGAATAGTAATAATAATACTAATAAAGGGCAAACTGGAGCAAGTTGTTATTTCAGTTATTATTATTATTATTATTATTAATTATTTAATAAATGATCATTATTAAATAAATTAATGTAAAGTTATTATTTAAATAAAGAAAGCAAAAAATACTGATATTTACTGATAGTTGGCTGGGGCTAGCTGTCACACTTTTTGCCCCAATTATTATTAGTAGTAATGGTAGTAGAAGTAGTAGTAATAGTTTTCTGGCTTTAGTTATGTACAGCCAATGTATGTAACTTTTGCACAATTCTGAACTATAGTTCATAAAACTACAATTGCAAATATAAATTAAAAAAAAATAATAATAATTAACACGTTGCAAATGTTGTAAAAACATGACAATCTGCAGCCAGGTTAACTATTAAAACAATTATAAAACATGTCATGCAATAAGATAATTCATGCAACAGCAATATCAAGCAATTTTATTTGCCACCATGTATTGTAATTTGTAAATTGCGCAAAGTGCACAATTTAAAACACGTCAACTTGCTCTAAGCAGTAAAACAGTTGTGAAGCAATTCATAAAACAGCAAAAATGTGTCATTTATTCATTCATTTATTTGCCAACAAGCGTTTATTAAATTTTGCAAATCTGCAATACGTATAACATCACAGTTTGCTTCAGCAAACTACATTACCCACATACGCCCGAGCCCATCGTCAACTGCGCATGCGCTGAAAAGTCACTACTTGACGCGCCCCCCCTCCCTATTTCAATGTAAGATGGTGGTTAGAAGGCACTACCGCTCTACAGAGAGGCTGTAAGAAACAAGGCTTGGTGTTTTCGCATCAAATCACACAGGAGCAGGGACAACCCACCTGGGGAAATTATATTGTGAGCTGTTGTGCTAGACCTGGGCCGTTCAGATAGATTTTATTTGCTGTGAATCTGTCTGTACAGATAGACAGGGTGAGTATCCCACCAAGGCCTCTCTTGTCCACCGCCTCCACATTCAGCTGCTTTCCTCTCTCAATTCACCTCTTTATAACATACCTCATCCCTCTTTCTCCCTCAAACGTCCATTTCTCGTGGTAACGCCTGTGTTTTGTGTGTTTTCATCAGTCTGCCAGACTAACGCTAGTCGTTAGCCGAGTAGCCGCTAACTGCACCGTTTGACCGGCTTTTAATAAAATACACAAATATTAGTCCTCGCTTCGCCAAACACTGACTTATTTTTTGTCATTCACACTCTTAGACAGTACCCAGTATATGTACACTGGTTTTCGTGTGTATTTAGCCTGTTGAATAACTTCCATATGTGTTAGCTTAGCTGGTTTACTTACAGGCATTAACAAGGAAACAGAAATGTAATTTCTGTAACGCATATGTACTTTGACAGAGGGAATTTCCTTGTTTTTTTAAATCGGAAGTTGCTGTTTTTTCTGAGGAACATCATTTTAAAGATATGACGTGTTATATTTGACACATTGCTCCGTTACTGCTATTTATTTTATTATTTTTGTCCACACCCTTTTATTATTGTGTGTGGCGCCCGTTTTAATAGGCAGCCCATTGACAGGAGGTGCTTCCTACAGGTTTTCACGGACCAAATGCACCTGTCATCCTTTCCGCAAGAAATAATATGAAGTCAGAGTTTCTCAAAAGAGGATATTTTTGTGTTTGGTTGCAACATTATGTTCCTGTTGAGTTTGCACGAATAATACTGTTGTCAGCAGTGGGGCTTTAAGCTTACCATCTGCTTTTTGTCTAAACAAGTCCTAAACAAGTCTTTTTTCTGTGAAACACAAAATGAGATGTTGGGTAGAATCACGGAAAGACGGATGCAATGGAAGTGAATGGTGACTGAGTCATTTTGGGGTAAACTTTTTCCTTAAACACTTCGCTTTGTTGCGTAACAGCTAAGGTTTAAAATAACTGAAGGTTTGCCAGTTATGTTTATGCAGGCGCATATTAAAGATCCTTGTAAAGAAGAACACGAGAGAGTTTTGCTTGTGTTGTGCTTCGGGAGCGATATTAAGTGGACCGGTTCTCTAGGCCCGCTTCCAGTGCACCGTCAGGCATTGTTTGTTCCAGACACAATGTTTGTGAGACAGTTTTCTGGCAAGGGTCACCGGTGCTATATGATCCCGTTCTGAATGGACATCTGCCTTGGTGTTCAGTTGCATAGAAATGGCACTCTTTGTTTTTATAGATGGTTGAAAAAGTTAATTTGCACGTTTAGCTGCAATCCTGGCAGTAAAATAAAAAAGCCTTTTAATTTAGGCTTTAGTAAGGTCTGAGTTGTTTTAAAGCTGTTTAGTTGTGATGGATTACCATGCTGTTTTCTAAAATATGCTCAAAAATGGATGTACCTTTTGTGTTATATTTTAGTGTTTTTAGTGCTTTTATTCTGTCTGCCCAAAATAGTTTTTAGCAGTGAAGACATATCTGCATTCCTTGCCGATGCCTCTTCCATCTGCTCATGAAAGCAGCCCACAAATGGACACGACTCCCACTCTGATGATAATTTCAGCTACGCTCTTCTGTGACGTCAGAATGATGCCAGATGAGACGACTGTCCATTTCTTTTGCTAATCACATCGGCATTTTGCATACATTTGTCAGTGCAATTTCATTGCAAATCAAACAAATGCAATAATGCGTAGCAGTGTTGTTACAGTGTGTAGTTGACAAGTTAGTTTGTAGCCGTGTATTAGGTAATATGTACACTCTTCAAAGCCCAGACAAAACAAAAATCTTCCATTTGGATTGCACGTAAAATTAACTCACTTCTGGAGAAACGCTTCGAAAAGACTTTCTAAGTGTCTTTAAGGCTTCAGCTTGTGATTTTTGTCATAGAGTGTTGTGAAAACCTTCAATTTTGTTTGTTTGCACCCCTTTTTGTGGTTTCAAATGTTGGCTTTCTATTAAAGGTAATGGCAAACATTTTCTGCGTTATTTTGTCCAAAGCTTGTCACAGACCTTCGATTTGTTTTGCATATAAAATCAACTGCCTGTTACTGGAACACTTTCAAATTGATGCCAAAGACCATATAAGTCTGCCTTCAAGACTTAACCTTGTGATTTTTGTTCAAAGTTGCAGTGTTGCACAGTTGTTATTCTAATCCTTTGGTGTGGCCTTTAGTGTGGTTATTGATGTACTGTCATAAAATGTTGTGAAACCCTTTTTTTTAGATGGCACACTGTTTCCGAGATTTGTGTTGGGTTTGTATTTGCAGATGTTGGGTTTCTATTTAAGGTTATGCCAAATGTTTTCTAAATCGAACGTTATTACTGCAGAAATGTTCACTTCATTACATTCATTACATCCATGTGAGGTGCAGAGAAACTAAAAACCAGATGAGCCTGCGATTTATTGTTTTCTGAAGGATTTGGTATGCTTTGAAGAAAGGTCTTTTCACATTGACCTCTGCACACAGGATCGAGGGCCTTTCAGCGTTCAGCTCCCACGGTCCACTGGGTTAATGTATACACGAAAACACGTATGATCGCCAAAACTCAAACATTGTAGGCTTAGATCATTGTTTGTCCCTACGCTTTCCCGGCACCTTAGTCATCTTGCAAACATGTTTGTTACTATGTCTGGTCTGAAGAGATTAGTGGATGATTGTGGCTTGGTAAGCATAATCAATCTTGATTTCCGTTTAGTTGAATCCAGATTTGCGTTTACACTGGAAGTCTAATTAGGATTTGTACTCTTTGAACTGTGATAATCAGGACCTTTTAATGCTTCGAATGGCCATCTTGTGACTTTTATTGCCCTTGTCTTTTTCACAGCATGTGCATGTGATGTTGTATGCCAGAAGGAACCAAACCCCAGTGCTTCTTGGAGGTTTATAATAATCATTGTGATGGAATCAAATCCTTTTTTACGAGAGTGATGGTTAAGGGTTTGTTATGCATCGTCCGCAGCAGGGGCCAGTGGAAAGCTTTTATTACCCGGAGCTCATATCCGCCTCTGCTGGGAAGGAATCCCATCCTCACTGACAGTGGGAATTCCTTCTCTGTACAGTCCTGGGGACTGCAAAAAACCCTCACACCCTGTTTCTAATTCCATATCGGCATGTTAAGGAGACGGTGGTTTGCCTTTTCCCCACCGCCCCCCTTACTAGCTGGGGTGAGACCTTGCCGATCCGAGGAAGTGCTGATTACCCTACATGTAGCGCAGACCGCCCCCTGCGTTCAATCAGCATTTCCCTTTTAAAGGGAGATTCAAGGGACTGACTCCTCCTGCTGTACTCTGCCTGGCCAGGATGGGATATTTTTAGACGGCTCTCTTTTTTCCCCCCCATCCTCTTGTAACGACACACTGTCCCCTCTTTACACTCCTGGTGCTTCCGCTACTGACAAAGTGACTATAAGACTCATGAAATGATAATGGTTTTTGAGTTTTGTTGGCTTGTAGTCGGTGTGTGTTGGCTGTGAGACTGTATATACATAGACCGCTGTTAGAAAGTTTGCTGTCAATAAGATTTTTTTATTTTATTTAATTTTTTTTTTTTTAAAGGCTGCGTTTATTTGTTAAAAATGCAGTAAAAACACGGTAATGTTTTGAAGTAATATTGCAATTTAAAATATCTCTTTTCTATTTAATACATTTTAAAATGTAATTTATTCATTTATTCAGTGTGACTTGATCCTTCAGAAATTATTGTAAAATGCAGATTTAGTGCTTTTTAAGCAGACTGTTACATTTTAGGCTTCCTTAAATAGAAAGTTCAAAAGAGCAGAATTTATTTGAAATATAGATACTTTATACAATTGTAATACTGATGTTACTGTACATTTTGATCAATTTTATCAAAGTATTACTTAAAAAAAAAAAAAAAAAAAGTGTTGCGTGTCAAATCAACCAAATTTTGGAAACTTTCCCGGCTCAATTTCTTTAATTTTGTTAATATTTTTTCAGTAAAAAGATAAACATGTATAGTGATGAACGCCAAAGTATTAAATGATGGGGGTCAAAATTACTGAACCATACAGGGCCTTAAAAATTAAGATTCTAGGGCAAAACATGGACTGAATCACGGAATCTAGTCATAAAAATGGAATTTACTGTATAACGCAGAATGTCATGGAATTTGCCTTATTTTGGATCTATAAATCAAAAGTGGTTCAATAACTTAAATCAAAATGCAGTATGGACTAGTGTCTGTAAATATTAAGAAGAAGAAATGTAAATACACAACACAGTATTTCTGGGGAAAAAAAAACTTAAATTATTATGGCTATTATACTATATATATAAAATCAATGGATTATGAATGCTTTTGATTTATTGAAATTTAATGAAACCATTAAAATGGAATCCAGAAAATTAATGGAAAACACAGAATATGAGAAAGATAAAAGAAAAGTTCATGGAGCCTTAAAAATATCTTTTTGGATATTTTTTTTAAAAATATGGTTTTTTAACAACTGAAAATGTGTACAGTTTACTCATGGAGTCGCATTAAGACCTCCATATCTCTGGGATTAAACTATCGAAGGCCTTTAAAATGAAGATGCCAAAAGAAAAGTTTATTAAGAAACAATCTAAAAGGATATTAAGATCTCTTTAATACTTCCTGAGTTACAGACACGCAAACCTGAGGCCTATTTTTAAATGGTCACCGTTGGCATGTAATAAAACAAAGCAAAAACAAAATTGTACTAATAGACATACCAATCTCTGTGTAAAAATAGAATAAAAATGCTGCCAGCTTTCTAAAGTCATTTTTACACCCTATTAATTGGCTCCAAATCTCAGGTGAAAATTGACATTTTGACCCCTCTACAAAACAGTGTATTATTCCGTAAAAATACATTTCAATTTTTCTGGGAAAACATGCCAATTTTGATGACTCATCCTCCACTGCACAGGTTTTTGGCCAATCAGATGCTCTCTAGAATGTCCCTCCCCCTATTTAAAACAGGAGTGTTTGTAGGAAATACAAATAAAAGCCTAATAACGTAAAATCTGGTTATTTCCCTTAAGATATAGCTGGTTCTGTAATGTTTTTTGCCATTAGTTTAACATGACATAGATGAATCACTCTATGAAAGCTTCATATTCTGGTTTGTTTGTTAGTGAACACAAGGCTGTCCTGTATTTGTTCCCACTTGGGAGCTTTATTCAAACCATTGTTTGATTAATGAACCTCGTGGGTAAGTGCCACCGGGGAGCGGAACTGTCTTGGACAAACCGCCGTATTTGTACTCGTCCAGAAAAGGTTTCAGTACTATTGCAGAAGACACTAAATAAAAACCAATTTCCACTAAGAGGTAAATCTGCTAAATTAAATAAATTAAACCCCCTTTTTTTTTGTGAAGAATTGCAACATTGTTTTTCAGTTGGCTTTTAAATGAAAATGTGGGCAGTTACATTTCTTCACACATAATACCACAGAGACTTTTAAAACCAATGCATGCTACATTCGAGATGCAAACCTTGTCATGAGCCCACGGATCTGTGTTCCATATGAGGGTCCAAAACCTAATTTTCTGCAATTGCTGAATTTGCACCTACACATTTAGACAACCGGTTCACTGGATGATCCCTAGAGGATACGCATACTTGTTATTGAAACTCTTGCAATTGCTTGTGTGGGTGTTTGTGCTTGTCGATTCCAATTATGCCTTCAGTTCCTCTCTTGACTTAAGTTTAAACTCCTCCCACACAAACAAACACACTCTTACTAGTAGCAGTCTCATTATTGGCACTCTGTTGCAACCTCTAGTGTGCATTGAGACTATTTGAGTGATATGAGCCTAATTCTGTCTCACTTGTGAAGATTAGACACTGTTGGAAAGTAATGATTTTTGTAGATGCTGGCTGCATTTGTAAACCTCGAAGCTTGGTTTGCTTGGCTATAAAAAATTAAAAACGGCATTATTATTATATAAGAAATGTTGAAACTTATTAAAACTTTTAATGTTCATATTAAAAGTCTTTTTTTAAATTTGCATTTAAAATGTATAAAACATTTTTTTTTTTTTCTTCTCCTCATCAGCTCTGCCTCTAAACTGTGAGAACACCCCGCTCTTTTCTCCCCGCCGTGCCATAGGATGTCCCGCAGCCCTGAGGTGAAGGAAGACCCCATGGAGTGCCCACTGTGCATGGAACCTTTGGAAATTGACGACGTCAACTTCTTCCCTTGCACCTGTGGCTATCAGATCTGCCGCTTCTGCTGGCATCGCATACGCACAGACGAGAACGGCCTCTGCCCGGCCTGCAGAAAGGTAACCATAGAGCCAGTATAGCACACAAACCAATTTCTTCAGAATCATCCTTAATTAGTTATATTAAACTATGCACGTTATTAGCCATGCATGTGGCTTTGAATCTGGGTTTACCACTTGATTGCATTAATACAATCTTAACCCGAGGAACCTGTGGCACTTTCATTTATTTCTAAGATACCGCTCTATTGGGGAGTTCGAGGAGATGAGTTTTAATGGCTAGCATTCAGTATCCCAGGGAGTTTTGCTGGAATAATTCACGCCCCTCCTGCTGCCTCAGGGTCTGCGTGATTTTTATCATTGCTGTACAGCTGTGTGGAGTGAACATGTGCAGCACAACAGGCCTCCAGTGCTTATATTATTTTTCTAAACACTCCCAGATAATCACTTAAATAAGTCCCTGTAGTGTCCGGTTTATTGCAGCTCCTTAGCTTTAATTTGCAGGATGCATGTTATTATTTTTATGTTTATTGCTGCATATGTTATATAATATCATGGTTTTCATTCCATTGGGTGAGTTTAAAAATAATCCCAGGGTGTCCGCTGATCCGCTGGGTGTCATTAAAATTTATTTTCAAAATAAAAGACTGTAATGTCATAAATAGCTTATAAAAAGCCTTACTGAATACATCTTACAGTACTTGAGTTTCAATATATTTATGTATTGAAATTTAGCTGTTTATTAAAATGCATCATTATATTGTTCATCTGGGGTAATTATTTGTATTTCAATGAAATATTAAATTGAAATATTTTAATGTTTAATTATTTTATTAGTTTTTATTTTATTTAGTTATTTTTATCATTTATTGCTGATATGGTGAAATTATTTATGTTTTTGTCATTAATCTACATTGGCATTAAAAAAGTTAGGATCAGTAAGTATTTTTAATGTTTTTTTTTTTTGTTTTTTTTAAAGAAGATTTTTTTTTTTTGGGCTAATGAAGGCTGCATTTATTTGATTAACAATACAGAAAAAATTAACAATACAGATATTATGAAATATTATTGCAATTTAAAATGGTGGTTTTCTGTTTTATTATACTTTAAAATTGTATTTATTTCTGTGATGAAATGCTGAATTTTCACCATCATTACTCCAGTCTTCAGTGTCACATGATCCTTCAAAAATCATTCTAATGTGCTGATTTATTGTCAGTGTTGAAAACAGTTGTGCTCCTAAATGTTTTTTGAAGCCTGTGATATTTTTTTGATGAATAAAATGTAAAAAAAAAAATAATAATAATAATAAAAAAAAAAATAAATAAATAAAAATAACAGCATTTATTTAAAATAGAAATCCTTTGTAACTATACACCACCAGTAAAATTAATATATTTATTCAGCAAGGATGTGTAAATTGATAAAAAGTGATAGTAATGAATTATATTGTTAGAAAAGATTTCTATTTTGAATAAATTCTGTTCTTTTTAACTTTTTATTCATCTAGGAATTCTGAAAAAATTTCAGAGGTTCCAAAAAAAAAATTAAGCAGAACAACTGTTTTCAACACTGATAATAAATCAGCATATTAGAATGATTTCTGAAGGATCGTGTGACACTGAAGACTGGAGTAATGATGGTGAAAATTCAGCATTGCATCACAGGAGTAAATTCTTTTTAAAAGTGTATTAATTTAGAAAACCACAATTTTAAATTGCAATAATATTTCCCAATATTACTGTATTTTCTGTATTTTTCATCAAATAAATACAGACTTGATGAGCATAAGAGACTTCTTTAAAAAAACATCTTAAAAAATCTTACTGATCCCAAACTTTTGAACAGCAGTGTATGAAGTATGTAGTGAAACAGAAACATCTTGAATAATTTCATCTAACATTTAAGATCTTATTTTTTGGTTTAGCCCTATCCAGAAGACCCTGCGGTATACAAACCTCTCTCTCAAGAGGAACTTCAGAGGATAAAGAATGAGAAGAAGCAGAAGCAGAACGAGCGGAAGCAGAAGATCACAGAGAACCGCAAGCATCTTTCCAGCGTGCGAGTCGTCCAGAGAAACCTGGTGTTTGTGGTGGGCCTTTCACAGAGACTCGCCGACCCCGAGGTGATTCAGAAAAACACACCGACCTCTGTGTAACTGATGTTCTTCTCACTCAAGATAAATGATTCCATTGCACCAAAGCTTGATATTCATCTTGGTGGTATTTGTAAGTAAGCTCTCAAAATTCACCCGCACTTGGTTTCTCTGCTTTAGAAAAGTTTCACTGCAAGCGAGATATAAAAAAGCACATTTTTTGGTCCCGTCAAGGTCTTATCTGTTTTTTAACTGTTGAAAAATTAAGGTTATGGAACATTTGGCCTAGCTGCAAAAACATTTCTGAGCAAATGAAAAAAACATTGAAGTACTTTTTGAATTCACATCGTTTTGTGTAAAAAGACCCACCTGACTCACAGGATTTATAATCTTATTCTGACTATATTTGTGACCCGTGCTGGCAAAATGAGTCGGAATGCACACGGCCTAATTTTAAGCTACAGGCAAAAAAATGCAAAAAATGTCAGTTTTGAGGTTTTCACAAATTATTTCATTAAGCCCTCTTCTAGCAATCACAATGCTCCAGATAGTAATTAAACATCTAAAATTATCTTTATTTGTACATTTTCTGAGAGGAGTATCTTTTTCTCTGCTCATTTCTGGGCGACTGCTACTGCTGCTCACCACAAGTTGTAGGTCTGTTGTTGCAAAGTGCAGCATTCCAGCTTTGTGACTGTTCATATCAAATTCTCGATGACATGACTCCAAACCAGTGAAATATGATTTTCAAACCCATCCTGATAAAAAACAAAACGATTGGCTGATATTTGCAAAATGCGTGCACAAGACACGCCTCTCCGAGAGCGTGCGATCTCGGTATAAAACGCGAATATGTCTTGGTGTGGTTCACACAAACATAATCTGATATGTCTTACTGTACATGAACATTTACTTAATGGTTGGGGGAAAAATCGATGTGTAACAATATTAGATCCGTGCATTACAGTAGGTCTTAATATAGATCTGTCTAAATGTTAATCAAACATTAACAGACATAATCACTCACCGCTCTTGATTAAATTACTGTTTATTTGCAAAATTTGTTCTTATTTTTAATAACAAAGATAAAACATAAAAAGCTATGTTGTGATTAATAATATAGTAATTATTATTAAGAAAAGAATTGGAGGAAAATATAAAAAGTGATTGGTGATTTTTGCTTTGGAATTTTCAGAAAACTTTAATTCAGTTTTTCTCAGCTCAGTCATTTTTTTTTTTTTTTGTCCAATTCCAACAAGCCATATATCATTTTAAAGGTATTTTAATAGAGAATAAAAAATAAAAACAACACATTTATGAAAATTTGCTCGTTCCAATTCATTTTGCCAGAACGGTCATATTTTATGTTATATCCAAAATAAGAAATAATTTGAAAATGAATCAATTAGAAAGACTAATTTGAGCTACACAGTTCACGGTGTTGTGACGTATAATTGCATATTTTCTGAACAACGACTGTCTATTATGCAGTATTGTAGCGTTTGCCTTTATATTATTTGACAGAACTGTTCTGTGCGCTCAGTGCTGTCAAAATAAAAGTCCTGCTTATGATGCTTGTTTGCCAAACAGAAAAAAACTTATTTAAAAAAAGGCCACATTTTGGCTGCTTTATTGAGCTTGACAGTAAATATTGGTCAACTGCAAATAGGTAGGGTTGTCAGTATGACAATATGCCTTCTGGCTTCACACTGACTACATTTTGTGTCAGATATGAAAAAACAAACTTTTTGTGATTTCAAAGCGTTTTTGGCATGGAAAAGCACCCCTTATATTTGCTGAGCCTACTATTCTCCATTATTATGGCATTTATTTTGGCATACTGTACACTGGGGCTGAGTATATGATATTGATTTCTCGATTTTAATCGATTCTTATTTTTGCAAAACAATATTGATTCCTAAATCCCAAGAATCTATTGGTCAAGGTTGTTTTCAGTAATTTTGTCACAGTATCCAAACAATAAATGCCGTTTTGGTGGTGTTTAATGTTGAGTGACTATCGTTTTAGCACCTCAGTTCAAGTGAAGCGGCAGAGCGAAACGCACATGAACTGATCGTCTCTCTTGTATTAAGCAGTTACAGCATGAAATAAGCGCCAAAGGTATGTTAAAAGGAAGCGTACAAGTTACTGAAATCCGTAGCTTGTCATGTAATCGCTGTTTCAACCACACAAAGACGTCAGATAACAGCTTGTAAACAATGTTACATAACGTCACATTTACCTCCGAAAAAAAAAAAAAAGTTTCTTGACCATAAACTCATTTTTCAGCTGGAAAAATTAACTCTAAAGAGGATTGCTAAATATATGCACTATATAACATATTTATAATCATTTTTACTGTTCCTCAATGTTTAATTAACGTTTCAGTTTTTTTATGATTTTATAAATGTTTATATTTAAAAAAAAATAATTGGAGTAGAAATACAATTATGCAGTTGCAACTTTATGGTTACAAAAACTTCATTGAGTGTAATTTAAGCATTTGCATACAAATCAGTTAATTCTAACTTTCAATATTATTGTAATGTAGTACTATGTAGTTAAGAGATTTTTGTTCCTTGTGAAAATTTGGCATGTACTTTACCTAATATATATCAAAATAATCAATATTGAATTGAATTAAATTGGAAATCGGATCAAATCGCAAGCTTGTGAACCAGAATCTAATCGAATCATGAAATGTGTGTCAAAACCCAGCCTTATTGTACACGATCACTTCCATCTGGCTGCATGAAACTCCTTAAAGATGTGTAGATTTGATTTTATGCCACGTATCAAAAGGGAGAAAAAAAAAAAAAGGCTATAAATGGTTTCTTGGGAAATGAAAGCTACCTGCCCACCAGCTGCACTTAGCCTGCATAACCAGCCCACGAAAACAGCTTTCACTCTCTCTTCGCTCTCATCTCTCTGACGCTCTTTCTCTCCCTCTGTTCGCCATCACAGTTGACGTCATGTACCCTGAATAGATCTCAGCAGAGAACAAGTTATTCAGTGTGAAAAACGGAGAGAGTGAGAACATGCCTTTTGATTCCAAGAGCGTTCGAACGAGATAAGGAGCGCAAAGCTTTAAAAACATCAAATCTAATGTTTTTATGGTGTTTGTCTGCCTGAGTTCCCTTTCTGTACCGATCGTCCCTTTACTTTTCAGTCTCTGTGGCTTCATTTGCTTCACACTGAGGGTGTGAAAAAGAACAAAAAAACTAAAAGCGAGTGAGGCGGCTACACTCAAACAAAGACCGCAAAGAAACATCCGGGCTGCTTTCACACTTCAAGAGTGACCAGAATCTCAAAAGCGCCATGCCGTCGAGGCAAAACCCTCCGCCAATGAACTGTCAGTCATCCGCCAGAGACCTACTTGTGTGCCACACTTCGTTTTCAGTGTTGATTTGGCTGAACATCCTGTTGATAGTGTTTAGGTCATCGGATCTCAATACAGTATGTCATTCATGCAAATCCTGTTTTTTTTATTTCATCCTCCAAAGCCTTGTGTAAACTAGTTTACTTACGTAAGTAGAAACAAGTTGTTAAACGATATTTGCCACAGTGCTGATGGGGTATATATTTAGTTCCCAACCTAGATTTCATATGGCTTTCTCCTGTAATAAATGGTGATTGAGTCATATCCTTCCAAGGAATCATGATAATCAGGTGTGCTCTCTCCCTGTGTGACTCAACTAAACAAACTGCGTTTGCATGTGCTGTTGATGATCTGCAAACAGCAATCAGGTCTTTATAAATGTATAATTGATGTGTGATTGCAGGTCTTAAAAAGGCCAGAGTACTTCGGGAAGTTTGGAAAGATCCATAAGGTGGTCATCAATAACAGCACTTCTTATGCTGGCTCACAGGTGAGCTTCGCTTTCTTCTCGTTCAGCCTCGTGTCTGAACAAGGAAATATTTTGCATAATAAAACACTTCCAGTCAAATGACTGAAAGTCATTTTTCATTACAGCAAATACTAATTTGCTGATTTTGTTTTGAGTTTGTATTCATGTCTCCGTTTTTATGTGCTTGTCTGATTTAGTCATCCGATATGCTTTGATATTTGTCTCCAGGGTCCTAGCGCCAGTGCCTATGTCACTTACATTCGATCAGAAGATGCCCTCAGAGCTATACAGTGTGTTAACAATGTTGTAGTAGACGGCAGAACACTTAAGGTAAGGAAAACTTGGCACAAAAATAGTCTAATGTTAATTCCTGTGTGCATTATATCTAAATATGCAGAGTTTTTTTTTTCATCCAGGCTTCTTTAGGTACAACAAAATACTGCAGTTATTTTCTAAAAAGCATGCAGTGCCCCAAACCAGACTGTATGTATCTTCACGAGCTGGGAGATGAAGCTGCTAGTTTCACGAAAGAAGAAATGCAGGTGATGTTGCTGCTTCCTGATTTTTAGTTGTTGTTTTTTTGTACTGACACTGACAGACTTGCATCTGAGATCTTAACGTTTGATTTTGCAGGCAGGGAAACATCAGGAATATGAACAGAAACTATTACAGGAGCTCTACAAAACAAACCCCAACTTCCTGCAGAGCTCAACAGGAGCAGGGGAGAAGACGAAGGGCAAATCAGGCACATCACAGAGGTTTGGATTGAATCATAGCTTTCACAGCAGCTCTAATTAAAACTGGTTTATTTATTCATTCATTCAGAAATAACACATGGAAATATGGAAATAATTTCTTATTTTTGATGACTGTTATTCTAATTTATACTTTCATTAAAGGGATGGTTCACCCAAAAATGAAAATTCACGTGATTTATTCACCCTCAGCCGATGCTATGTGTATATGACTTTCTTCTTTCAGGTGAATACAATCGAAGTTATATTAAAAGATGTCCTGGCCCTAAGCTTTATAATGGCAGTGAATGGGTGTTAAGATTTTGAAGTCCAATAAGCGCATCCATTCATCATAAAAAGTGTTCCACAAAGCTCTGGATGGTTAATAATGGCCTTCTCAAGTGAATCGCTGTGTTTGTGTTCGAAAAATATCCATGTTTAAGACTTTATAAACCTTAATCTCTAGCTTCCACTAACTGTCGCACATGACAGTGGCGTTCCAGCGGATGACAAAGAACAAAGGTCACAAATTAGAAGTACAAAACAAGGATTTGTTTAAAAAGAAAATGTTAGAAGTTTTCGTGTAAGCCAAGAGGAGACTGTGTTTTCTTTGCTCTAAACAAAACTTGGTTCTCACGAGACTAGCAAATTCTCACCGGAGCTTGCGTTATGCCTACATCCTACGTAATCCACTGCAACGCCACTCTCTCGTGAACGTATGTACACAAACCCATCGATTCACTTCGGAAGGCCTTTATTAACCCCCGGAGCTGTGTGGAGTACTTTTTAAGATGTACAGATGTAGTTTTTTGGGTTTCAAAATCTCAACACCCTTTCACTGTCATTATAAAGCTTAGAAGAGCCAGGACATTTTTTCTTAAATATATCTCTGATTGTATTCGTCTGAAAGGTAGAAAGTCATATACACCTAAGATGGCTTCAAAGTGAGTAAATCATGAGGTAATTCTCATTTTTGAGTGAACTATCCCTTTAACGAATATGGAAGCATTAATGTTTTGTTGGTGTCTTCCAAAGTTTCTGTCATATTTAAAGTTTCGTATCATGTTCCCCAGTTCCAACAGTAACAACAAAGAAGCTTGGCCTTCGTTACAAACCACAGGGAAGACGCCCAATGGGCTTCCAGAACACCACAAGACCCCACCCCCAGATGGCGGCTCCGACTCTGAAAACATGACTCCAGATTGTCTGGACACAGAGCTCAGTCTTGGCTCCATCACTGGCCTGCCTCCCTTCACAAACTGTGACCCTGTCAGGTAGCCAGCCTGTGAACTTTTGCATTGTGTCATATACTGTCAGCCTTTTTCTTTGTCAATTATTTGGAGCATTTCATAATCTTATTCTGAAGGGCGCAAAGGGTTCAAGGTGTTGTTGGATGGTAATGTAAACACTAAATACTCTAGAAGGACAAAAATATACAGTTAATGACATTTTCTTCCAAATATTATCTTAATAGACAGTTTTAATAAAAAAAAAAAATTTAATCTTTTTAAATTATTTTAATAGTTTAATGACTTTATTAGTGTAATGCAGTAATTCTTGTACTGTATTTGATTCTCAAGTTTGCTTTATTTTCCTGCAGCCCAAATAACAAACCTTCAGATTCCATCGGTATAAGTAATGGAGAAGCATCACAAGTAAGTTCATGATCACAATGAAGATCATTCTTTACCTTTCAGAATGGACAGCTGCACACCTAAATGTTTTCTTAATCACTTTTCTTTAAATAGAGCAGGTAATGTTTTAACACATGGTAAAATTTTTATTTTTTATTTTTTTTTTTTTCCCTCCCCTCCCTTACTAAATCCTTCAGATTTCCGGCAACGACTCTCCATCGCCTCCTCCTGGCCTGTCCAAGCCGTCTCTAGTGGTGCCTATCTGTGTAGCAGGGCTGACAGTACGGTCGCCTTTCGAAGGAGCAGGAGCCGAGTCACAATCGCTCTTTTCAGACAACAGCAATTTCCGGCACCCCAATCCCATCCCTAGCGGCCTGTCTGGCTTTTCCAGTTCCCTTCACAGCAACTCCGATTGGCCCACTGCCCCAGAACCACAGAGCCTCTTCACGTCAGGTACCTGGACCTGTTTTCTCAACAGAAAAGACATTACATTTAAAACGTTACACATGTGAAATGTATAATTCCTCTTCATTCTAACAGAAACCATACCAGTGTCGTCCTCTACGGACTGGCAAGCGGCCTTCGGCTTTGGCTCTTCGGCCAAGCAACAGGATGACGACCTTGGCTTTGACCCCTTTGACGTCACCCGTAAGGCACTGGCTGATCTTATAGAGAAAGAGCTCTCAGTGCAAGATAAAGCCTCCTTACCCATGACTGGCACAAAATCAGCGCCAGTCTTCCCCCACGGGCCTTTACTTGGCCCGCTCCACAACGCCCCCTCCATGAAAGGCCCACTTCAGCCCCCCACGTCCTCACACTTCGCCCCAAACTCCAGCTTGCCCTCACGGGGCTTTTCCCAGCTCCCACACCGCACTGTCTACAACTCCTTCAGCTTTCCCGGCCAGACGCAGACCTCTCGCCACAGTTGGATGGGCATGCCCATGCGCAATAACCTCCCGCACTTGAATCACACCGGAGCCCCTACTTCTGCTGCACAGCACAGCAGCTTTTTGGACTTGAACTTGGCGCCACAACAGCAACAACATCACAATACGGGGCTCGGAGGTATTCATATGACAGGTAAGTGCAAACTAGTGATGGGAATCTGTGTGTGTGTATACATATAAAATTTTCAAAAATCATGTGCATTTCAATGAATCGCAGTTGGGTTATTTTAATATAAAATGTATATAAAATACAGCTAACTAACACTATAAAACACAATAAAAACATAACTTAATTAAAAGCATAATTTTTGATGATTTAAAAAATGGAATTATCCGTTTTTGCAAATAAACTTATATAATATAACTAATATAACTAATAATAATATATCTATCTGTATCTATATCTATATCTATATATATATGCATGTATATGTATGTATGTATGTATCTATGATATATAGATATATAGATATAGATATAAGAACAAGTTAATAAAATGTAATATAAAGTGTATTTTTATATACATTAAAATATACATAATATATATATATTAAAATATATATATATATATATATATATAAATATAAATATATATATATATAAATATATATATATATATATATATTCATATATATTCATATAAAAACATTAGGATTTAATAAATTAAATTAACATCTAAAATGTTCTTCATTTAGTTACTGTCTATTTAATAATAGTAATAATAATTATCTATCTATTTATCTATATCTATCTGTCTATCTATCTATTCATATTATTATGAACATTAGGATTTAATTAAATTCACATCTAAAAATATTAAAAAAAAAAAAAAAATGTATGTCAAATATTCTTATTACTTATTGTTTAATATTATTGTATATTTATTAATAAAAATTAAGGTTTTATTATTATTGTCTTAAACATTTTTTAAAATGCACTTCTAAAGTTGCAGTACATGTAATAAAAAGCATCGGTTTGCATTATGGGTAACTTTAATTGCAAACTCGGTCACTGGAGGGCAGTGTGGTGCTTTTTGAATAGAATGCAGAAATGTACATCATCAGAGCTCCGTCATAGAAGATTCTGGTGATTGTCAAGGGCTCTCTCATGGAATGAAACCTCATGATTTGAAGTATAGCGGTGAGATCGCTGTCACATTTAGTGCTGATACAAATTATACGGCATATAATCGTAATCCCTTTAGGACATCTTTGTGACAGGGCTGCAATTTTGCGTAATGCATGATGGGCCAGCCCACTTTTTTTTCTTACCTTTATCATTTTATGTTTCTGTGATTTATGCGGTGGACTTCTGAGTGTAGGTGTCCACCTGGGGCAATAAGTGCTTTTATTTAAAGTCAGTCTAGCCAAATGAATTCAGTTTGACTTGAAAAGACGGATGGTTTTCCTGATAGCATGAACTCTGAGCCAAAACTTAAACAAAGATTAATGTTTACAAAGATTCATCTTTGCGCTCTGGATGTGGGAACAGCCCGTAACTCTGAAGGAAATATCAAATACCAGTATTACTCATCTGAAGAGAAAGTACTCAGACAGGGGGAAGAGGCTACAGTTTGACATTTCACTCAAGCCCTTACCTGAACCCGTCAGCAAAGAGGCAAGCTGAAAAAATCCAGATATCAAATATCATAAAACAGCCTCAGTTTGGTATGAGACCATGACAGTATAGACAAGGAAATGATGTATTCAGAATTTTTTAAAGCAGCTCCCCAACCACGTCCTGAATTGATCTTTCAAAACTTTAGTTCATTTAAATAGAAAGCGTTTACTTGCGGTCTAGCTTTAGGGCTTTTTATGTGAAACAATCTAATCTGCTGACACTGCTGTGGAAGTGTAGCATTTGTTAACATGCTGTTTGTTTCTCAGCGTGCCTCCTGCGATTTTAAAATTAGATTAACTTGTATTTTAGATGGTGCGAAAAGAGGAGAAGGGACATTTGAAGTGACCTCAGGGTTTTATTACTCATAGAAACAATGAATAACTGGCATGGCTTATTTTTCTGAATACTACTGGCTGCATTTCAGGCTCTGTTGTGCTATGCACAGATTTATTTCTTAAATCCTTGGGTCTCAGTGAGAGAAATAGTCTTCCTGTTTGCAATGGTGTCCTCCAGAGGATGCAGCTGCCCAGGACCTGGGAGGGGAACATTGCATTATTTACGAAGAAGAGACGAGATACCAAAATAGGCTGGAGGGCCAACACATGCAGTCTCATAACTTGTTAGATGGGTTGTTTGAGTGAGAGAGAGGGTTTTCTGTGACATGAAAAATGTAGATTTAGATATAATAGAGCATTATCTGAAGTAAGCAAATGTTAAGTGAAAACTGCTTTTTTTTTTTTTTTTTTTTTTTTTTTTTTGGCTGATGCTGATGTAATTCTTATATACACACACACACACACACACTTATTTATTTATTTTAATTTGCATTAATTAAATCATAATGTACAGAGTATTGCTCTAATTGCATACTTACTAATTCACTTGTTTTTATTTATTATAAAATTTATAGAAAGTACTGAAAGAAATAACTGAAAACATATATGTAACACATTTTATTCATCCAAGTTGACATGATTATCAGCTCATTCTACTAAATATCATCATAGACTGTTTATTTTTTGATGGCACCACAATTGACCAAACCTCAGTTTGAGCAAAAATACAGTAAAAAATGTTTTAGTAAAATATATATAAATTATGTATTAATTGTATTACAATTTAAAATGAATTTTGTAATGGGTGTTTAAAAAAATCAGTTTTAATATATTTAAAATTTGAATTATGTGGGTGGGACTATTATTATTATTATTATTATTATTATTATTATTATTATTATTATTATTATTATTATTATTATTATTATTATTATTATTATTATTTTATTTATATCTATATTTCTATATATCTATAATTTCTATATTCATATAGTTATATATTTGTATGTGTATATATGAAAGATGTAAGTGTATTTCTATGTGTATATATAAAAATGTAAATAATATAAATGTATTGTATGCATGTATATATGAACATTAGAATTTAATTATTTAAATTAACATCTAAAAATGTTAAAATAAAAAATAATAAAATTACCTATTGTTTAATATTATTGTATTATAATAATAATAATTATTAATAAATGTATATAGTAATAATATTTAATAATAATAGTATTTATTTGCTATGAAATTAATGCAAAAATAACTGAAAACATATATGTATTTAATTATTAATATTTAAGTATTTAATTGATATTTAATTTTTAATCAATTTAGTGCATCCTTTAAATAGTGGTCTATATATTTTTATTCATTATAAAATTAATGCAAAAATAACTGTAAACATATGTAACATATTTTAATCATCCTAGCTGACATGCTTATCAGCCTGATTTTTTTCTTAAATGTATTACAATTTAGTATTTTATTAATGAACTGGGAAAAAAAAATCAAATCTAATTATCAGAAAGAATTTTAATATGCTGATTTACTGCTTTTAAGAAATATTTCTTATTATTATCAATGTTGAAAACAGTTATGATATTTCTTGTTGAAACCGTGGTACACTTTCCATTGTTCTTTAATAAACAAAGTAAAAAAAAAAATTGAAGTTCAACATTTTAAATGTCTTTAAAATCACATTTGAATAATTTAGTGCGTCCTTGTTGAATAAATGAATTAGTTTTGTTCCAAAAAACAAAACTTACTGACCCCAAAATTTTAAACAGTGGTGTATATAAAAGATTTTGAATTGGATTACTATAGTACAGCAAAATAGCTTTAATGTGATGTATGCATTGCAGTGGCTACTTGTGATTTTAATGTTTTATTAACACACCAGTCTAGCTGATATATTGTGCATGACTAAAAAGTGCAAAACACACATTCACTGAAAGCTGAATGATGCAAAGAGACCTACTTTAGACTCTCTACAGCCCTGCAAGAGAAATTTGGTTTCTTCACTCTTCGCTGATATGATTCTGAGTTTAGCTTTTGTCCCGTCCGCATGCATAAAACATGACGACACTTGTTTATCTGCGTATGCTAATGCGAACATGGGTGATTGTGTTAATGCCTGACACACTTGGCTAGACGAGCACTTTCTAATCAGAAGTAAGAACTGTGGAGAGGTTTAAAAAGAACACCTCATTCACGTTATTCAGCACCTCATTCATCTTATCCCCTCCTTCAGAGGTGTTTCATTAAAGCCCAGTCCCCCTTAAGTGTTGATATTGAGTGTCTAGATTCTCATATTGGCTCGTTCTCACACTTGACTTGTTTATCTGCACAGGTTTGACGTATCGACTGCAGAACCAATTCAAGCGAACGTGTCACTTCCTCTGTGTTTGAGGCCTGATCGCTGTTATTCTGGTGGCTGAAAAAAAGAAACAGTCACTGAGATACGTCTGCTGTAATATAATGAAATAAAACACCATTAATGAAAAAGATGTATTTAGTGCATCTCCCAGCAGGGGCTATCTAGCCCATGCTAACCAACCAAGCATTGACCTCTTAGTTGAGATCCATTACGTCTGGTTTTAACTGACTCATGGAATAATAAACACATCGCTGACTTTGCAGCATCCATAGTTTGACCCTTGCCCACGCTCGGGAGAAACTCCTGTCATATGGCATCAGAGGGGAGCTCCGTCTGCTCCTTAAATTCCCATGTTGCAAAATAATTAAATTACAAGCATGACCAGTTTGACAGTATCAGTGCGTCTGGTGTCTTGGCCGGAAGCACCTCTATTGTCTGAAGACCTTTTAACAGCAGGCTGTCCCAGTAGACTCCCATTCTGCTGGTGGTAGTACACTTGCATTTGCTAGTACAGTTACAGAGCGTTTATTTTACTTTGCTTGGCAGTGGAATCTGGTCGGATAGATTAAAATTACTAATAAATTCATAGTTATCCAACTAAAATTGCATGCTCTTATTTTTATTTATTTATTTATTTATTTATTTTGCATTTTTCTCATATTGTACAAAGACTAAACTAAAAATTAAAACAATGGCCCAAACTGCATAAATTCGATCCCAAATGATGCTAAAGTGAAGTATTTTATACAGTCAATTGAATATAAAAGCACACATTTTTTACATTCATTCAAAATTTGCAAGCACAGAATTGGCCATCTAAACAAAACAAACTAGCTTCCCACAAAAGGTCACTGTGAAATTTATAATAAAAATAAATACTTGTAGAAATAACTCAATATTTATTGTCATACCACATGATATCCAAATGAGGTAACTACATACCAGCTGTTAAAAAGGTAATTTTTTTTTTTCCCAAATTTGAAAGAGAGTTACAAACCTGATTGGTGCTTCTCTATGGGTCCTTGGGAAAAGTATATGAAGCAATGTCCTGTCTTTGAATAGATATCAGTATAAAAGTCCCAAAATGGTAGTTTCTTGATGGTCACACCACATGATATTTCATAAAATGGAGACCATCGGACAAAGTTTGTTTGTATATTATGATGGAAATATAAATACAAATGCTTTGTAATTTTATACAGGATTACAAAACACTTATGAAATCATGCCAAATTATGCAGAAAATTAATCTGAATAAATTTAGGGTAATTTCAGAGATGTTTCCAAAGCAACAGCTATGGCCGGACGGTCGCACCACATGATATTTTGACACTTTGCATAACAGAAAAGTATTCTATTAAATGTTTTTTAAATTTTATTGTTAAAGTGAAAAAATGTGTGTATAATAGAAATATATATAAAGAAATGTATAATATTTCTGAAAAGTATTCATTTTTTATTTTATAAAAATTAATGGCAATTGAAAATTGAAATTAAATAGAAATTATTTTAAACTGGACATTTTAAATACAAAAATTTAAATGTAATTCTACTTCCTTTTAATTGTTAAACGTAATAAAATTAATTAATACTCCAATATAGTAAAATAAAACACATATTTGTAATAGTTACATATATGTAATTCTACAAAACATTTGTATTGCCAAATTGTACAGCCTTACATGGACTTGGACATTTGGGTGATGCAAACAAATTGTTGAATCTTGTGTTTTTTTTTTTTTTAACACTTTTTTTTTTTTTAAAAAGGACACTTTAATAGAACTAATTTGTGTTAAAATCAATCAAACTTCCCAACCTCTCTGTGTTATTCTAATGAGGTTATAATCAGAGATTACATAAAAATGATTATCTGTCCTGTTAGACAACTTTCTGATATGCTTGATTCTGATTAGTTAATTGCATACTATTCTGTAACGACTGCAGAAATTGACAGTTGTGTCAGGTAATCGTTTCCCTCATTGCTGTGCTAGTTAAACATCTGCCATATCATTCTGCAATCTTCTTCTCATATGTTAAAATAATGTACTCAAATTAATACAGCAGTCAATATTAAATCTATAAGTAATAATCTATAAATAATTTCTCAAACCCAACCACCATCCATATGTTTTCACCACCATATACAGTTATTGTCCAGGCTTTGAGGGAAGCTGATGTAGGAGGAAGAGAAGTTTGCTGAGTCTTAAGTCAAGCTTAGAGGCTAAAGACTTGTTTTTTCCCTTCCAGGGTTGTTATCTCGTTCACTCCATTCCCCTGTCTTTGCAATTCTTCCTTGTTTGTCCCTTTCTCTCTCTCTTTCTCCCCAATCCCTCCTTCATCATCTTTGCTGCCTGGTTTCTCTCTCCCCTGTGGGCAAAAGCAAACCTTAGGAGAATACTGGCCTGATTAGAGAAGAAAAGGTTTATTTTGGCCTGAGTCCAGTCGAAAGAAGCTCTGCGTTATTGAAGCCGTGCGTCTCTCCTCCAGTGTGACAGAGAAAAAAAATAAATGAGAAACTAATTGAATAATAACGGTACTGTAAAGAGCTTTATAATGATTGTTCCTCCATTAGTAAGGGCAAGTAGACTCAGAAGGGAGCCAAAGATCACCTGTTGTTTTTGCTGAATCGAGTATAAATCATCATTACTGTAGCAGCGATTAATCCGCAGTCCGGCTTTGATTAATGCTGTTTCTGGATGTGAGATCCTGAATGAAAATCCAATTTTTAGAGAATTCGATTAAACTCTGTTTTTGTTAGGGCTATCAATCAATCTTCAGCCATTATATGTCAAATAGTAAATCATATTAGTTTGATGGCATCACATTGTGTCATAAGCATTACATTTTTAAGACAGTATCAGGATAAATGTTGTTGTTCTACTTTTTTGTAACACTCTGCCTTTGAATGCTTGTTTAGTTTTGTCACAAATTGATCATACCAAATTAACACTCAACACTGGTAGCCTTTTTTGTGTTGTGCATGTAAAATGTTGAAACTGCTAATTGCTTTTTCTCTCTTTCTCTGTCTCTCCTGTTCTCCATCTTCATTTGTGGTGTGTTTGTGCACATGGGTGTTTGGATACCCAACCATCATCTTCCCAAACAGAAAACAGCACCTCAGTAGAAAGTCTAAATGTGAAGGAGTGGCAAGACGGGCTCAGAGCACTTTTACCCAACATCAACATCAACTTTGGTGGACTGCCCAACTCCTCCTCATCTTCATCTTCATCCTCCTCTTCCTCATCCAGCGTGAACCACACAGGCGGAATCTCACACAGCCTCAGCTGGGATGGCACAGCCAGCTGGATGGACCCTGCCATCATTACAGGTACAGCCTAAAAACATTCCAGGATTTTTCTCCATATAGTGAACTTTAATGGGGATCAACGGGTTGAAGGTGCAAATTGCTGTTTCAATGCAGCTTCAAAGGACTCTACATGATGCCAGCCGAGGAATAAGGGTCTTATCTAATAAACAATTGGTCATGTTACTTAAATTACTATATATATTTATATATGATACTATAAGTGAAATAGTACATAGTGGCAGTGGAATCTGGTTAAATAGATACTAAAAGTATTTTATGTATGTAAACCGTCACTTGAATATATAAGGACAAAAACTGCCTATCTGTGATATATCTATAATGGAAAACACTGCAGTGATTGCCCCACAGGATATTTGGTCGCACCACGTGATATTTTCACGTTCAGTCAAAATTTCCAAGCACAGAATTGGCCACCTAAACAAAATACGCTAGCTTTCGACAAAAGGTCACTATGAAATTTATAATAAAAATAAATACTTAAAGAAATAGCTTACTAGTCATTGTTTTTTGGAGGTCATACCACATGATATCCAAATGTGGTAACTACATACTACATACTGTTAAAAAGTTTTTTTTTTTTTTTTTTTTTTTTTTCCAAATTTGAAAGATTACAAACCTGCTTTATGCTTCCATGGGTCATTGACATATCTTTGAATCTATTTCAACATAGAAGTCCCAAAATGGTAGTTTCTTGATGGTCGCATCACATGGCATTTCATAAAATGGAAATCATCAGACAGTTTGCTTGTACATTATGACAGAAATATAAATACAAATGCTTTGCAGTTTTATACAGGATTACAAAACACTTTGGAAATAATGCCCAATAGTGCAGAAAATTAATCAGAATAAATTATGGGTAATTTCAAAGACATTTTCAAAGCAACCGTTATGGCCAGACGGTCGCACCACATGATTTTTAACACTTTGAATAACAGAAAAATTACAAATAACTAATCTTAACTAAAGTTAAAGTGGGTATATATATATATATATATACATATAAATGTTACTATAAATGAAATAGTACATAGTAGTTAAACACACCCAATATAAAGTGGAACAGATTAAACATGTTAGATTCTGACGGGATTAAAATCACAAAACACATTTGTGAAACAAATTTACCTGACCTCAGGAAAAACCACGACTGTTTAAACTGTGCCTTGGGGAGCTAAAATGAATAATGCATTTAGGCTTTTTAAACATTTATTCTGTAACCTTTTCACTAAAAATGTCAGAGATGTAAAGCCATTTTAAGGGCCACAGAAGAGGGCACGCGTTTCAGATCAATTTGATCTCCTACGCTTTCAAGCGGTCTAAAGCATCCGTGTGGACTAAATCAGACATCACACAAGAATACTACACAGCTCTGTCAATCAGTATACAATGTGGTTAAATATGCAGTGAACATTCACAGCATTCTTCTGCATCTTATTGTTAGAGCTACATTTGTATCTACTGTTTGGTAGACAAAAACTGAATTGTGCAGCTATATTTGTAATCAATACTTCAAGCAAAGTTTTGCCATTTTTTCCCCCGGGTTGAAGGGAAATAGCAACGTCTTATCTGTAGCTCCCTAAGGTTGAAGTTGCAATCTGTATGGATGTCACGGATATTGTCTGGGTGCTCTCAGTGGCTGCCTGCAGCATCCATCATCCACAGGGGGGTTTAGAATTAATAGCTCACAGCAGGCCGGCATGTTTTAAGTGGTGCAGAGGCACCCAAAAATGCCCTGTTTCCTTATGTAATTAATCCTTTTATTGCAATTTTCTTTACAAATGTCCTCAATGTTGGCTACATGATAAATGGATTGTTGACAAAGCAAACTGCTGTTCCGTTTTGCTTCGTACAGTATGCAGTTATGTTTAAAGTAATTTAATTCTATCTGTCAGTAGATGTTCACAATTTGTTTTAGAAGTGCATTAAAACATGTTTCATATATAATGGCTTGAATACACAAATCATGTCTTTATTTTGTAATATAATATTTAGATTTTTTTTTTTAAAGGGATAGTTTACACAAAAAGGAAAATGACCCCGTGATTTGCTCGCCTTCAAGCCATCCTAGGTGTATATAAGTTTCTTCTTTCAGATAAATACAATCAGAGTTATATTAATAAAAAAAAAAAAAAAAAAGTTCTAGCTCTTCCAAGCTTTATAATGGCAGTGAATGGGTGTTGAGATGTAGAAGTCCAATAAAGTGCATCCATCCATCTTAAAAAGTACTCCACACTGCTTAAAAAAAGCCTTCTGAAGTAAATCGATGCATTTGTGTAAGAAAAATATCAATATTTAAAACTTTATAAACTGTAATCTCTTTCCATTTTTTAAATATTTGGCTGAGATATAACTTTTTGAAAATCTGAAATCTGAGAGTGCAAAAAAAAAAAATCAAAATATTGAGGAAATTTCCTTTAAATATGTCCAAATGAAGGCCTTAGCAGTGCATATTGCTAATTAAGTTTTTACATATTTGCAGTAGGAAATTTACAAAATGTCTTCATGAAACATGATCTTTACTTAATATCCTAATAATTTTAGGCATAAAAGAAAATCTATAATTTTGACCCATATTTTTGGCTATTGCTACAAATATACCCGTTCTACTTAAGACTGGTTTTGTGGTCCATGGTCACATATAAGACCCTCATGACTGCATCAAGCTTAAGTCTTCTAAAATATTAGATATTTAACTTTTTTTTTTTTTAAATAACATTTAATAACATGGCATGGTTAGTTCAGATTATAAAATGTCATGCAATGTGATTCCCTTAAAACATAGTTTTTTTATCCATTATCCAAAAATATTAAGATGTGTACACTCATGTATATTCAAGGTAATTCTTTTCTTAGTTTTTACTTGATTACACTAATGCCTTTTTCAACTTTATTACAAAAATGAACTTTTAAGACGCATGAATTTTAAAGTAAACTTTTTTTTTTTTTTTTTTTTTTTTTTTTTTTCTTTCTCTATCACTTTCAGGTATCCCAGCATCCTCAGGCAACAGTCTGGACTCTCTGCAGGATGACAATCCTCCCCATTGGCTCAAATCCTTGCAGGCGCTCACAGAGATGGATGTCCCCTCCGGCTCCACAGTGCCCCCTCAGCCACCACACAGCAACCCCTTCGGAGCCCAGTTCCCCCACAGAGCCGGCTGGACCCCGTATCCAACCACAGCCACGGCCAACCCCGCCACCCAGTTCCACTCACCTCCCCCAGGCTTCCAGACCGCCTTCAGAGCCTCAGCCCAGGCCTCCACAGATCTGCTACAGAGCGCCGGCATGGACCGCCATTAGGAACTGTGAAATCCTATTCCCCTTATCCGAAGAACAGCCGACAAACGCGGCAGATGAATCAGTACAAAGCTATTAACAAAATAACAAGATTATGTATTGTTTTCTCTCTTCATCTTGCGCTCATTTTTATCCCGGATTTGTGTTTCTCTTGGTTTAGAGTCTTTCTTTTTCCTTGTTGCCCAAGTGCTCTGTTCCAGCTTTCCCGGTCGCATAAATAAGCCTAAACAAGCTCCTTAGTAAAACGTTAACGTCACTACATTATTTTTAAGACTCTGCATACCAGTATTCAAAAAAAGCGCATCATCAGTGATGCATGCTGAAATTCCATTGGAACCGAATGGAAAGAATCAAACGAAAAGTGTCTTGATTTAGAAATAAGAGTCTGCCTTCGAAGCTAAACCAAAAAGAACAGCACCTGTTCGTCCATCTGCACAGCACAGGCGCTACTTCCTGTGAGAGTCCTTAAAGCCATGCAGCTAAGCAATCAAGTAGACATCCGAAATCAAAACAGGGCTTCAGTTTTCATGCTTGATCAAAAGGGTACTTGACTTCCATTATTCTGTCGGATCAAAGGCATAACGATGGCGAAGCAAAAAGCACTTTTTCCCCTGAGGATCTTTGGCCTTTAACTTTGTTCTACCTTTCTGTGCCCTTGTTAAAAGGGAGATGCATTTTTAGGGGTCGCAAACGTGGTGGCCGCTCTCGCCGTGGCATTTAGCTGTAGATGGATGCAGGCCTTTGCCTTTGACCCTTCCGCCAAATTGCCTGGTTGGTCAAGAGGGTCTTCCGCTTTAGATCGCAACACCGCGGTTAACCTCTGTATCAGAGGGCGGCGCGTCGCGATATTAAGAGGAATCGAGAGCCGGGCACCGCCGACCCCTTTCAAGCGCAGGGCTCGTGTAGCACACGGGGCGCCACCGTGTGGCGTCTCTCATAGCTGCCTCGACGTACGTGGCCTAATCAGTGTTTACGCTCTGACTATGCTCCCTGAAGAAACTTGAAGGTGTGCGAGGTGTACAGAGTTTTAGGAACTAGATCTAGAGTCGGAGTGCGGCGACATGTGAATGCGTGGCGTGAGACTTGCGATTGGTGGGTGTGTGAAGAAACTAATCAGGGTTGAAGGGCTTTTCGAATGATGGGAATTCATGTGGGTGTGATCACGATCATGTCTGTAGCAGTTAATTTGCACGATAAACGGGAAAGCTGGGATAGCGGCGCTAGCGGGCAACTGATGTTTTGGCAATACGCAGAGGGGGCTCGCCCGGGATGGATAACACAGTTCGTCATTCCTACTCGTCCCCCCTTCTAAGTTTTCTTTTAACGGTCTTAATCCTGTATCAGCTGTGTAGGTTCCTGCTGACAGTTCGGTATTCAACAGTATTCAAGAGGAATGAATAAATTAAATCTCTCTGACGACGAAACCAGTACAGTTTAACTTGGGTTTTACATGTAAGAAAAATGAAGAGCTGAAGGAAATTGTACCTCTCTAAAGGTCTGGAGGAAAATAAAAACTAAATCTTAAATAAAAAACGAAATGTCATGCTTGAGTCGAAGTGATCTTTCTCATTTCTTTGTCTGTCAGCACTTCGAGACGTGACGAAAGGCGGCGATGGGCTCACCCTCGCACGTTCTCGCTCAGCGCTCGGACACTTCCTCCTCATTTGCGTCAATTGCTTCTTCAAGAGATCTGGTCTGGAAGAGGGTTTGTGCTACTTAATTTTTTTTTTTTGTTCAATGTAGTGGGTGTCAATACCAACCTCCGGTGCACAAGCCTTCAAATACTTTCGGTGCGGCCCAATTAACTTTATCTCAGTAAAGAGGCAGCGGCTCCCAGATAATGTCAAGAGTGCATTAGGCGTTCGCAGCGAGCTTACCGAGCGCTCGGCTTTCAAACGCTCAGCAGAGCCACTCTGTCATGCTCTCGTGCTTAAATTACTGCAGTGCTGATCTAATTGGCACTGGAAGCTGCCAGCAAATATGCAATACTGAAACTGCAGTGACTGGGCATGTGTTTTCTCCAGGGCCTTGGTTATAATGACCCAAATACGTAATGCAGTCCTGTGTAGAGTGGCTGAGTCAATACATATATTTAGAGACTGAATGATGGAGTGCCTCATTTCCGTTTTATCACCTGAAATGATTTGCATATGTATAACAGTGTTATTTAATGGTGTAATTAGTTCAATGAGGCGGGACCTGAAATCGCTCTCGTTTTGGCCAGTGGTTCTTAGCTTTTTTTTTTTTTTTTTTTTTAAATGATACTGACAATGTGCAGATGAAATGCTGTGTCAGTTCATTTTTATTGAAAGTCACACAGCTTGAAGCTGACTGTGACACTTGAATGTAGTTAGTGACTAGTTATACTTAATGACAGTGTGTTTTTACAGAAAACCTTTGGTCAGTAATATTTTATAAAAATAAAATATTAAATATGTGATATATAGGTGAATTATTTAGTTGTATTCATGGTGCCACTAAAAAGACATTAGAATCACATTCTTTTGTATTTTTTCCCAAATATTTATTCCTTTAAAAAGCACCCAATGAATCGATCAGAGAACCATTAAGATATGAATCCGTGTTACTGGGATAGCTACAACTAAATCTATTAAAAATAGGTTTCATTAATTAAAAATAAAGCTGAAATAAAATACAAATGACAAAGGAAACTGAAAATTTAAAAATTAAAGCTAATTAAAAATACCAATAAATATTATGTAAAAACTTGCTGCATTGTGGACTGCATGTGGGCTACTGTGAAAGCCCATTTCTGCCACTGAATAAAAATTAAAAAAGGATACTGTAACTTTATCTCACATTTCTGACCTTTTTTTTTTCTTAACAGTGGCGAGTTTATATCTCACAATTCTCAATTCTGACCGTTTCTCCAAATTGCAGTTAGTTTATTAGGAAGTAAAACAAACAATATTTTACACCATTTATTTATCTAGATAATGTAAATTTATGCAATTTTATTTCAACAGTATGTACAAAAATGAATTAACGATGACCAGTAGTGCATTTATAAATTACCATTGACCATTAAATGCTTGCAGTGCTTGCAATATCGTTTATGTTTTTAAATGTAATTTTTTGACTTGACTCGACTTGACTTTTTCACCATTTTTGTTTATTTTTTTTATTTTTGTGTTTCTGTATTTATTTTTATTTTATTAAATTTTTTAACTTTTATTTTAACTTTTAACTTTTAACTTTTTCCCTCGGGTAGTCAATAGACACATTACTGATTTAAAAAAAAAAAAAAAAAGAAAAAGATCCAATAAATGAAAGTAAATGATTTTACTCATGAAAAAGATCCAATGAACCTTTATGCTTCAGTGTCCCATTAAAAAGCTCCAGTTTTATCGATTCGGCTACTTTTTCGGAATTGCAAGATATAAGCCTGCAATTTATGTCTTGCAACTCTCACTTTATAACTTGCAATTTTTCGAGTTTGTCATGCAAATCTAAGGGGGGAAAAGTCAGAATTGTGATATGTAAATTTTTTTTATTATTATTATTATTATTATTATTATTTATTTATTTATTTATTTTTTACCTTTTTTTAATTTATTTTTTATGTATTTCTGTATTTATTTTATTTATTCATTATTTATTTTACTTTTATTTTATGTTTACATTTTTTTTTTTTTTTTTTTTTTTTTTTTTTTTTTTTTTTTAATACAGTTTTATTCTGTTTTTGTTGTTGTTTTTCAGGTACTCAACGGACACATTACTCATGAAAAAGATCCAATGAACCTTTAGGCTTCAGTGTCCCATTAAAAAGCTGCGGTTTCATCAATTCGGCTACTTTTTTCAGAATTGCAGATAGAAACCTGAAGATAGAAACCTCAAAACTCAGAACTGAGAGTTTATATCACGCTACTCTGAGAAAGATTGCAAGAAAGTGTGTCAGAAATGTGAGTTTATATTACATTGTTCTGACTATTTCTTGCAATTTCAATTTTATGCCTTACAACTCTTATAAGTCACAATTACCTTTTTTATTTTCAATTCCATGGCAGAAACGGCCTTCCATAGCATTTTTATCTTTATTTTCAGAGAACTTCTAATCAATTTAATTTGGATTGTGTAGATTTCAAGCTGTCTGTTGTCGTGAACCTGACAAAGACTTGCACTTTTATGCAGTCAGTAAACGACATGGGAAGTGTTTCCTCTTCACTTTTAAGACTTCATAATCCTGTTTATTTTTATACGGTTAGTTGCATCTTATAATTTGCATTTTGCATTGTTTTTCCCCTTCAAAACAGGCCCGTGACCCATTTTCGGGTCTCTCCCCGCCAGTTGATAAGCATCGGTCTGGGCGTCTCGGAGCAGTGATCTAAATGCTCTCAAGTGAAAGCGCTCGTGTTTGTGTCGCCCGTCATCAACAGCAGGGTCAATACTCATTGTCTCAAGAGGCCTGATAGAGAACACACAGACCCATCCTAATCAGAGGTGGTTATTCATAGCAGCGCACTCGCTCTAAATGCATTCATGAAGTATTCATCAAGCCTCAAACACAGGCTTTTCATCTCTTTAAATCAGCCTGTGAGATGTTTTTGTTTTGTACTTTCTTAGCCAACATATCTAGTACGAGCGCTAGTTAGTTATTGCCTGCGTCACGTCGGCTTCCCTCAGATTCGGCTCGCCGTTATCACGTTTGATGAGTTTGCCCTCTGTTTTTCATCCTTGTACTTTCCTCACTTCGCTTTCTCTGGATCTGTTTCAGTGCTTTGCACAGTTGATCAGATAATAACCTCATCATATTTGTTGCCATGGTGATTTTACTTGCCTTAAATGTCAGCAAGTGAACTTCACTGATCTTTATGTCTCGCTAGACTGCCGTCCTGTCATTTTCATCTTTTTTTTCCCCAAGTTAAACATTTTATTATGTTTTTTTTTTTTTTTTGGAAACCCTTTGCAGTAAGGTTAATTTTATTAACATTACTTAATGCATTAGATAACAGGAATTAAATATCGAACAATACTTTTACAGCATTTTTTAATTTAGGTTGTTAAATAAATGAATATATGAATTAAATGAATTAACAATTATATTTATGAATTACAATTAACCATTAAAATACTCAATACTAACATTTTTCATGATACCAAATGCTTTAATGTTAACCAACTGAACAATATTGTAAAGCTTTTAATTAATTAATTAACTTATTTAAACATTAGTTAATGCATTCGGTATCAGGAATTTAAAACAAACTACTTTTGCAGCATTTATTAAATAAGGTTGTTAAATAAATGTATAAATTAACATTAACATGCATACAAAAATTGATTTACAATGAACAATAGTGTATTGAAAAATTGCCATTAAACATTAAGATTATTTATTTATTTTTTAATAATTTTTTTAATCTCTCTAGATTTCCGCCCTGTCATTTTATTTATTTATTTATTTATTTATTGTTAAACATTTTTATTACAATTTTTGGAAATCCTTTGCAGTAATGGTTAATTTTTTTTAACATTAATTAATGCATAAGATATCAGGAATTAAAAACAAACAATACTTTTACAGCATTTATTAATCTAGGTTGTTAAAAAATAAATGTAAATTAACATTAACATACATACAAAGATTAATTTACAATGAACAATAGTGTATTTATAAATTGCAATTAAGCATTAAAATGCTTTTTAATTTTTCGTGATACCTAATGCTTTATTATTAACCAGTTGAACAATATTCTAAAATGCTTTTATTTATTTATTTATTTATTTATTGTTAATGCCTCACTGGACTGTTGTCCTGTCATTTTCTATTTATGTATTTATTTATTTATTCATTCATTCATTCATTCATTTATTTTTTTACTTTTGGTTAAAATTTTTACCATTTTTGGAAACACGCAGTAAGGTTCAATTTTTAATAATGTTAGTTAATGCATTAGGTATCAGGAATTAAAAAATTAAAAAAAAATCTAGGGTCTTAATTTTGTAAATTAACATGTACAAAAATTAATTTACAATGAACAATAGTGTATTTATAAAATTACCGTAAACCACTAAAAATGCTTTATAATCTTTCATAATACTTAATGCTTTAATGTTAACCAACTGAACAATATTATAACATTTTTTTGTTTTTATTTTTACAATTTTTAAGTTTTTTTTTTTTTTTTTTTTAACTTATTAGATTTTTTTTCTCTTTAATTTTTATTTTATTTAATTTTTATTTTTTATTTATTTATTTTATTTTTTTTTTTACTAGAAATGTCTGGAAATAATAATACAAAAGGCAAGTGCAATACAAAGGTAAATATGCAATACAAATAAACACAACAATGAGATTTTATTTCTGTAATGATATTACATTCCACAGTTTTAACATTTTTTCCAGGATTTATTCTTTTTTTTTTTTTCTTAAACATTTTTTTTTTTACAGTTTTATTCATTTTTTTCAGGTACTCAACAGACACATTACTGATGAAAAAGATCCGATAAACCTCTAGGCTTCAGTGTCCCATTAAAAAGCTGCAGTTTCTCCGATTCTGCTGCTTTTTCATTTTTATTTTGTACATTTTGAAGACAAAAATATTCCCACTCACGTTTCCCATCCCACCCCGCTTAACAAACAAACCAAAAAAAATGAACAAAGGCTGAAAACTGTTGGCTGTGATGTAAACACATTTGTGTGAATGTAACGTGTTTGTGAAAAAGGGATTCTGTGATCCTAAGCCCATATTACCTACATGCCCAACGCTTTATGATCTTCCTTTGAGGAGAGTCCTTAAAATGCCCACCAAGTTAGACCGCTTAGACAAGCTTTTATTCGTTACCACAGATTCTATACAACCGACTGAAATACTTCACTATAAGCATCACGATGATCCACACAAAACTTATGAGATGCAGCTCACTACCTGCTTTCAATCTGGCACTCTGGGTCTAGGACGGATGCCAATTAAGCCATAATTGAAAGTGTTTATTCTTGGCGTCTGATGCGAGCATCTGCCCTTCGGTGCTCTTTGATGTCTTCATACTCTGATTGAACACCCCTCTTTGCCTTGTCTGAGAAAGCAAGGAGTAAATTTAAGTACGTTTTTAAATACTATTACACATTAGGATTGAGTGTTTTGGTTGTGTATAGCCAGCGACTGACCCCATTTGTGTTTTTGCCTACGAGCGTAAGCCGTGGGCTAAAATACATATTTTCCTCTCAAGTGTGTCAAGGAAACACTATCTTATATAAGGCCAGATGGGCTTGTTGCAAGTGCCTTTAAAACAGATTGTTTATTGTGTATTTATGCAGGTTTTCTGTTGCATGCACATTGTAATCAAGCTCTGTGGGCCGCATTTGTTCGATTCGTCTTCGGGATCTCCTTCTGGAAATTGTGAAGAAGTCTTCTGGAGTTCTGCGAGTGTGGCTTGATGTTTATGTAATTTCATGGCCAATTGCATTGTCAGCATGCAACAAAGTCTTTTTACTTGAATGAGCCACACAAATCACCCAAAGCGCCCATAAATATGACATAAACACTCTGAATGCTTCCAGTGAAGACTGTTGAACCCATATTTCATCAATGCAGAGTACAAAAGGAAAATTTTCGGTGAACTATTGGCTGTGTTTGTGGTGAAAGACCCATGAAATGGTTTTGGAAATAGTGTTGGGATGGATCATTTTGAAACAGGCGTTTGTTTGTTTGTCACAGATCTGAAAAACTTCACTTGGCAGCTTGTTTCACAAACGAACGCAATAAAAGCTTCAGCTGTTCCTTTCATGACCAATTAATGGTTGTTAAAAGAACTGGAGTAGGAGCATTGGTGCAAGCTATGATGCTTTGTTTCTTGCTATGGCTAAGCAGGTGGTATTGATGATTTAGGTTGTTTAGCTCCAATCAAAGCTAAACACACCTGAACTCAGTTTTGTATGTGTTTCATTTTTCTGTTGAACACAAAGAGTTGCTTGTAGCCATTGAATTCCATTGTATTTTTTCCCATTTCCAACCAAATGACAGAAATCTAATTTTTGAGTGAACTATCCCTAGGATCTAGCAACATCCAGGCAGGTTTCTGGAGCTGTTTAGAGTTTAAACTCTGCAGGATGACGCCCTCCAGGAGCAGGATTGGTCAGCCGTGCTCTACAACCCCTAATACACATGTGAGTAAATGAAATTTATCAATAGTTTTGGTGTCTTATGCCAGAAGAGAGAAATTACACATTTTAAATTTCCCATGACTTTTGTCATATGTGACACTGGACCACAAAATCAGTCATAAGGGTCAATTTTTGAAATTGAGATTTGTATATAATTTGGCCAGGATGCAACAATCTGAAAATCTGAAATCTGAAAGTGCAAAAAAATAAAAATATTGAGAAAATCACCTTTAAAGTTGTCCAAATGAAGTCCTTAGCAATGCATATTACCAATCAAAAATTAAGTTCTGATATATTTACGGTAGGAAATTTACAAAACATCTTAATGGAACATGATCTTTACTTAATATCCTAATGATTTTTGGCATAAAAGACAAATCGATTATTATGACCCATACAATGTATTGTTGTCTATTGCTACAAATATACCCGTGCTACTTAAGACTGGTTTTGTGGTTCAGGGTCACGCATATTCATGGTCCTTTGTGATTTAAGGATTTTAAAAACTAATTTTTATAAAGATTGCACTCATGAAGAGCAATTTATAGGCAATTAAATATTTTAGAGTAGAGCCTTACTGTATATGTACTATTGACGTTCCAGACATTACGGATCAATTTCTTGACTTTTCCACATTTGGAAATCACAATTCCCTGATTTTCCTATCTTTTCTATGTTCATGGGAATCTGGGAATCTTTCAATGACCTGTTAAATCTGTTAAAGCTTGGTTTTATCAGTGTTTAGGAGTACACGGGTACAGTGGAGATCAAAATTAGAGAACAACCTATAATTTCCTAAATTTTTAATGTCACCTATTTGAAATTATCCAAACATGAGTAGAAGAGCAGTTTTTAAGCATTTCATAAATTGTATTCTGAAGCACTTAAATGAGGTATTTGAAAAATAACTCTGATCAAAATTAGAGAACACTTACAGATACATCTAATTTGCTAACCTTCATTATATGATAAACCCTATTTAACTGGCAGGACACTTCCAATTTTCACTGAGAGTGCAAAATGGTGGGCCGCTCTACAGTAAGTTGACTGAAACTCAGGTTGTCCATTTGAATGGCCAAAGTGATGACCCTTTGTGATGAAGAGAAGTTGGTCATTCCAAATCTCAAATATTTTAGGTTTACAATGAAACTAATTCATTCAAGTCCCCCAAAAAGCCTGGTCATCCACTTAAAACAAATGCACAAAAAGACAGGATAATGCAGAGACTCTCAATGGGGAATTGGGTTCAGCACTGCAGCTGGAATTGCTTGCCAGTTCAGCGCTGAACAAGGTAAGGATCTGCCTCAGCATGTTTAAGAGAAGTTGGACTGAAATTGCACTCTGTAGTGACCAAGTCTCTCATCAACAAAAAGAATCAAAGGGTTAAGTGCACCTTTGCTGAGAAGCATGTTGTGTGGAGAGAGAATTGGTCCAAAGTTTACTTTAGTGATTTAATTTAATTGGGTCTGATGGAAAAGATTTCGTCTGGCGTCAAACTGGGGAGAGACTAAAGCTCAACTAAGAAGTCGGTGAAAGGTAGAGGAGGAAGTGTCATGCTTTGTGGGATGTTTTCTGCAGTAGGAGTTGGGCTCTTATACAGTTAAGTGGCAGGTGAATGCAAATGTTCTTCAGCAACATGCAGTTCCTTCCCTGCAAGCATCTCCCAATCAGCCTGCAATTTTCATGCAAGACAATACTCCCACACACTGAAAAATGGGTAAAGCAGTTCCTTGAGCTAAGAACATTAAAATAATGAAATGGCCAGGCCAGAGCCCTGATCTAAACCAATTGAAAATCCTTGGTTATAGCAAAGAAGTTATAGCCAAGAAACCCACTACAGTTACTAAACTATGGAAAAGAGTTGAAGAAGAGCGGACCAAGATCACACCAAAGCAGTGTGAGGAAACTAGTGATGTTCTGCAAGGGCCTTTACACTCCCTACTAATTTCTGAGAGCTGTAACCCTTTACATATAGTTGTAATCCTCTTTTGTGCTACAGTGGTTACTGTTCTCCAATGTTAGTTTTTTTGTTGAAATGCCTTGGATATTTTGTCAAACATGTTAGTTTGACAGTGGTATACCTACAGCTAATATTCCTTCAAATTTGAGTAATGAATATTAACGATATTTCAGAAAAACTCGTGTTTATAGATTGTTCTCTAATTTTGATCTCCACTGTATGTATACAGCATCAAAAGTCAATAAACACGGTTATTTCTCAGTACAGCAATAACTGACAGACTTAAATGGACACCAGCTTAATTGCTAGTTGAGCCGCTGGCCGTAAAGCCAATGTGAGGAACTGAGAAAATCTATGAAAGAAACCTGGCAGGTATTTTTTGGCAAATCTCCCTTCTAGAAATCTGTAAACATTGTCTTGCGGCGAAGCTAAATCTCCTAGCGTAGGTTTTTGGCATGGTTGAATGAATGTGCCGATTCGCCAGTGACCCTCAAAGCGTGTCCCATCGTAGCACGCTGTTTTATGGCTGCTCAAGTGATTGTTTATGCATTTATAGCATGGAGAATGGATACTAAAATGCATCAGATTGAGAAAACGAATGCGTGAGAAGAGGCTTGAGGGAACCAATCGTGTGTCGGCTTAGAGATTGTATTGAACTTGTGCTTGCCCCCGTCCTCCCGTTTCGAGGTCACAATTCCAAAGATGTACCTCTTTTGTGCACCGCTGCCGTCTCATGTAATCAGGAGGCACTTACATACCACATCCTGTTTTGGGAGTTCCCTTTAAGTAAAGAGACGCATGGTTAAACAGAGCAGGAAGTTGGATTCAAATAAGGATTTCTTTTGTCAGCACATAGATGCTTTCAGAAGAGAAGTCAGCATGCGTTCCCATCAAATGGCATAAATGCCTCCTTCCAGACAAGCTTAAGGCAGTAACAGTGTGATGTTGAGTCGTCTTTCTGTCTCTCTGCGTACTACGTCAGTCGTGTCTACAGGGACGAAGTGTTCGGCTGTCTAAAACAGGATATGGCATCTTTCCTTTCCAGTAATTCTTGGTTCAACAAAAGCCTACCTGATTTCCCCCAAGGCAGGTTTTCGAATTTTATGCATTATTGTTATTATGTTACTTTTCTTTTCATATGGAGACTGCAAAACACTCTCACGCACATACTATGGTAATAGTAGCTAAAGAATTTGCACACTTCCTACACTCGCATTCACACTTATGATGACTGGAATTACTAAAAAACAAAGAAGCACATAATAAAATCAAAAGCATGTTAGAAATGTCCGCTGATACCATTTGGACATGGATAAGAAATGAAACATGGAAAACGCTCAAAAAAAGGTCCTTCCCGTTAGGATTTTTTTTCTCTTCTGGAATATTATAGGTATTATTTTTCTCTTTACAATTTGCTGTACAGCAATAGCAACGCAACGTCACGAGCAGGCATCTCCATTTCCTGAAATCTTTTGCACGAGCGGATCCTTTACCCGCATCCCAAGAGGCATTGCGATAGTCTCCAGGGTCCGTGACAAATCGGCGGATTTAGCCACAACAGATCCAAATCGCATCAAAGTTGTTGTCCTCTCATGTGGTCCTGGTGCTCCTGATTTGTCCGAACTCCTGGGCTTCAAACATTGGCACTGGACTTCCATATTTGCACGTAGTGCCGTCCAGATACAAATACCATAGTCTCCAGGTTTGGCAGTTTTTAGGCATCAGTCATGTCAATATCCATCCCTGCGGCATGAGAATGAGCAATACTGTCCTTTTTTGCCTCGTTCGTCACCTTTTTCTTGTGCTCATGAAAGTCACAGAACAACTTCGCACATTGTTCCTGTGCAGGATCTTGATGACGGAAAAATCCACCAATGTATTATCTTTACAATTATCCATGATATTTTTTCGTTTTGTCTTTATTTTCTTTTAAACGATCAGGACACTCAGTTGTAGACTCACACACGTGGTTAAAAAATGGCCTGGTTGGTGAGATTAGAAATGATTCTAAATGAACATGATTTGAATCTTCAGTTATGGTCTTTTTTTAAATGTGTTTTGTCCCCCATTGTCCAGTTGCACACGCAGGGCTCGGGGATTTTCAGAGGCCGTCCCTTAACACACGGTGCCGTTTTCTTGGCGGGATTTGGGGCACGTGGAGCGAGGGATCGGTTGTACGGAAGGCGCCAGCGTGCAGAAGAATCCGGCGATGAGGGACAGGCCCAAACCGCCCCAGGCGCAGAACATTGACCAGCCGTAACCGTGACTAATGTCGTCTGGGAGGCCGTATATGTAGCGAGGGTAACGGGACAGCTCGAAGTTGATGCCTGCTACACAGGTGCACAAGGAAATGATGCAAAATGTCCCTGAAAAAGAGAAGGACAATCATCAGAATATTTCTGCATCTCTGATCCTAAAGCCTAATAAACTGCCTTGGAAAATTATGAAATTTGGCACACAGATAGAGGACAGTGTCAATATTAACCATAGCAATTTTGGAGTCTCTATCTCAAACTTTCTAGCGCCACCAATAGGCCAAATTTGCACTCATATTTCTGCTAACAACTTTTAAACCATAAGGTCTTGAGGCAAACGTCCTTGGCTCATGCCGAGTCGAATGCATATCGAAATTTAAATTTCTACAGGTCAAGATTTTCAAAATGGCAAAAAGTCTTCTTTTTCAAACTCATCCTAAACTGTTTGTCCAATTTTGATCAAAGTGTCTCAGATCATCTTTAAACAATATTGAGGAAAAAGTTATCAGAAGCTTTTTGATATACCAAACCGTTTTCGTAAAGCATGTTAACGAATTTCATGAAATTCAAGCAAAAATGGACATGTTTGATGGACATGGACAATTTTTGAATAGTTTGACCAAACATCATAAGAATTTTGTAGTATAATGCTGTATTTTTCCAATGCTTTACCATATTCTAATGAATCTTACAAATCTTATAGAACCGCTTTTAGGAAAGTTATGAAATTTGACACACTGATATAGGACAGACTCATCATTAACCTCAGTAAATTTGGAGTCTCTAACTCAAACCCTCTAGCACCACCAATAGGCCAAATTAGCACTCATATTACTACTAAAAACTTTTGAACCATAAGGTCTAGAAGCAAACTTCTTTTTCCCTCTGATTCCATGGCTCAAGTAAAATGTGTACCAAAATTAATATTTTTGTGGGTCAAGATTTTCAAAATTGTACTTTGAGAGTGGACCATTTCAAATTGTGTAGTAAAATATTGTATTTTTCTAACACTTTAGCTTATTCTTCTGTCTTATAGAACAGCTTGTGGGAAAGTCATGAAATTTGGCACACGTATAGAGGACAGGCTCATCAGTAACCACAGCAAATTTGGAGTCTGTAACTCAAACTCTCTAGGGCCACCAACAGGCCAAATATGCGCTCATGTTTCTGCTAATAACTTTGAACCGTAAGGTTTAAAAGAAAAATTGGCTCATACTGAGTCAAATGCATACCAAAATGTAAATTCTACAGATCAAGATTTTTGCAATATTGAATATTCTGAAAAACCTACTTTTTTTTTTAAATCCTAGATGGTTTGTCAAATTTTCACCAAATTTGACTCAGATGATCTTTCAGAGCATTCTGGAAAAAAGTTATCAAAAGCTTTTTGATATACCAAACCATTTTCGTAAAGCGCCTAAACGAATTTAATGAGGTTTGTGCAAAAATGGACACAAGGCTAAATTTTCGCAACACTCAAGTGGATTCTGACCAAACTTGGTATGTGTTATAACTAGCATGACCTGAGGGCACATGAGTAATTTCGGCACAAAGCCTTTTTCAGCCTTTTTGAGTGTCGGCCATTTTGAGTTTTGTAGTAAAATGCTTCAGTGTTGTCATGCAATGTCTCCAACATAATTTGGTTAAAATTCCTCAATGGTCCTGTAAAACAACATGCATTTTACATTGTCAAAAACAACTCTGCTCACAGCGAGTCGTTGTGGCTGAGGGTGGAAATATGCTAATACGAGACAGTCCGTCAGCGGTCGTGGGCGGGGTCTGAGCACTATGACATCATACTGCTCAGAAAATCAAAACTGTGTGATAATTGAGACCATTTAGGTTTCTGGGGGATTTAAAAAAAAAAAAAAGGAGTAAATGGATTTTAATGGGTGGGTGTGTCCACATACACTACCGTTCAAAAGTTTGGGGTCAGTAAGACTTGTAACAGTCTTTAAAGAAGTCTCTTATGCTCATCAAGGCTGCATTTATTTGATTAAAAATATAGAAAAAAACAGTAATATTGCAAAATGTTTTTACAATATAAAATATTGTTTTTTATTTTAACATACTTTAAAATAGAATTTATTCCTGTGATGAAAAGCTGAATTTTTATCAGCTGTTACTCCAGTCTTAAGTGTCACATGAGCCTTCAGAAATCATTCTAATATGCGGATTTATTATTAGAATGATCAATGTTGGATAATATCAACAGTTGTGCTGCCAAATATTTTTTGGAACCTGTGATTTTTTTTTTTTTTTTTTTTTTTTTTTTTTTTCAGGATTCTTTCATGAATAACAAGTTTAAAAAGTACAGTGTTTATTCAAAATATAAATATTTTATAACAATGTAAATTATTTATTATGAACTTTTCATAAACTTTTAATTATTAACTTAATACATCCTTGGTGAATAAAAGTATTAATTTCTTAAAAAAAAAAAAAAAAGAAAAGAAAAGAAACAATAAAAATGTACTGACCCCAAACTTTTGAACGGTAGTGTACTTCTAAGACACATTTATATGGAAACACCATGTAAGAGTGAATTTTGCATCAGTGCTGAATTGGCCGTGTTGTACTACAAGCTAGTGCTGTTATTTGTTAGAACATAACATTGCAGTGACATTCCATCATGCAGTTGCAGACTCTGCATATTTACAACTCCACTTTCTCCAGCCTTGTTACATGTATTACAAGCATTATCTGCAAGTTGAGCCCTGTAGAGATGACGCAGTCATAACATGCTAGTTGATAAAGCTCTAACAAACTCATTTTCCCGCACTATGTGACTGAGCGAGCATTCAGAGGGGATTCATCCTGCCATAATCTGACCCTCAGCGCTCCTTCTGCCTTTATAATTTAGCATCTTAATTGGCTTTTTAATTGCCATCTCATTATTCAGGCACAGGGCATCGCATTAATCCAGCGCACATCTTAATTGCGTCTCCGCTTCGCTCTCTATGGCGCCACCGCCGCTGCACTTATGGGAGCGGAGAGAGTGACGCAAAACAAGTCAGCCGCTTCCTCTGCTCGACGGGCGTTAACAGAATATCAAAATGCACAGTAACGAGGCCACAGGCTGTGTTGATTGGTGTGAGCATCTGTGTAGGGAGGTGATGAGCTTGTGGGTGCTTTCAAAAGACAGAGCGACGCTCGCCATCGAGAGCCTCGATATTTGTTGGCGTAAAGTGAGATAAGAGATCAGGAGATAATTGATATTACATAATTGCTTTAATACCGGCTTCCTGGCTGTCACTCTTTAATTAATGCAGTCTTGGGGTGACTTGCGTAGGAATTGACTACCACACTGTGCTCAGCACGCAGTATGGCTGAGAGTGGATGTTAGTATATTAGTACACTTTAGTACACTTTAGTCTCCTTTTGCATTTGAGATGCTGTCAAATCAATTAATTGCATCCAAAATAGTTTGTGTTTACATAATACATGTGTGTGTGCTGTGTATATTTATATGTGTATATATTTAAGAAATATGTACACTCATATATTTAATGCTTTTAAAAGTTTATTTTATTATTAAATTATTCTTAAATTATATGAATATAAATATATACATGTAAATACATGTAAATATTTTTTAAATATATAACGTATGTGGGTGTCTTTATATATACATAATAAATATATAAAGTACACACACATACACACATTTTTATTTTGCATGTGATTAGTTGCGATTTAATCATGATTAATCGATTTGGCAGCATATTTTGATGTATTTAATGTATTTAAACATTCACTTTTTTTTTCTAGTTTCCAAATGTACTTCCAGCTTGGAAAAGTTCGATGGAGCAAGATATACAAGTGATACCGGAGTGTTTTCAAGGTCAAAAACTTATTTCAATTCAAATGTATTACATTTTATTTTCTATTTAGGTTGTACAAATTGTGCCAAAATAATATAAACAAATAAGTTGCATTCATTCATAAAACATAATTTATAACATCCACACAGTACATTTCTACATTTTTAAAATACTTCTCATTATGACTCATCTGTGTACGTACTGTAAACAGCCTATATCATCCTTTTCTGTTTGTTTTGGTTTGACTTACCCCCCATGAGGAAGAGCAGACCTGCCACATACTGCATTAGGCCACGGTCCCAGCAGCATCCCAGCATCCCAATGATCCAGCCGAAGAGGATGATGGCCACCGCCATTCCCATAAATCCTGCCGTCATCCTCCGCAGATCTGTGGGCGGCGAGAAATAAGGCAAGTCAAACACATGACTCAGAGCTGATAAGGGCACGGCATGGACACGCTTGGCAAAATGAGACATTTCAATGAGCACTGTATTATGTTCTATATTTGTACTTTTTTTTTTTTTTCAACCAGCTTCATCAGGTCCTCCATAGGATGCTTTTTATACTATTAAAGTAGTTCTTGTGTATGCTGGGCTCCTTTCTTTTGACAATCTAGAATGTGTCTAGTAGTTGTAGGAGAATTGATAACTGAAATAGAAAATGAATATAACTGCATATACAAAGTTCAAAAACTTTAAAAATCTTGCAATAACGCACTGTGCTTGCCCCGCTGTGAGTGGCTGAGTGTGCGGCCACACGCAGAGTGTGATAGGGTTGACTCAGTGTTAGCTAGAGGGTAGGTCACAACATTTGTGTTCGTTAGCTCTTTTTAATCTCACAGTTGAATTCTCACAGTACAGGAGAGGTGGCAAGCCCAAAACGCCGGGTACGGTGGCTTATGCCAGCCAACTGTGAAAGGGTCACAGAGTTCACCTCTAGGGCTCTTACAGCATGCTCACACTAGATGAGCATGCTGTAAGAGAGCTTTTATTACTTTCTAATAGAGATGAGGTGTTAAGCTTGTATTTTTCATCAAAGTCATATCAAAATGAAAATGTCAGATATTTATGAAACAGCAATTCATCATTCCTACATATCTGACAGGATATTCAGCAGATGCATGTTTATTACTTAAATTGAAAGTGCCAGGTTTCATTAGTTTATGGAAGCCTGTTTCTTTAAGAAAATCATACTGGTATTAGATAATTGTGATGTTTGCTTTGTGCATTTGTGACCTTTGTGAGTTTTTTTTTTTTTTTTTTTTTTTTCCCCACATTTCCTCAATTTGCAACCTTGTATCTTAACAGTATATAGTCGATGTATATTTTTTGCATTTGCAACCATTTCCATTAAGTTTGACTAAAGTGACTATATTTGTTGTATTTGAAATGTTATTTCTAACAATGTGACTTCATTTCTCACAGTTGCCACTGTTAGCTTCAAAATGTGACTTTCTTATATTTGCAACTTAATCACAGTGCAACTATTTCTTGCAGTTGCTTCTCATAACTGCGACTTAATCTTACAATGTGACTTCATTTCTCACAATTGCAACTAATTTCTGTAATTGTGACTTTATCTCACAATGTGACTTTCATATTTGCAACTATTCGCAAAAATTATATATATAATTTTTTTTATTTGTTTATTTATTTATTTTTCATAGGTTTTACTCTGAGGTGGAAACAACCATAGTAGTACCATTTGTGTCTTATAAAACACTTCACGGATGTTTGATAGACCTGTGCCATCTGAGCTTTCATGTTGTATGGTTGTATTTTTCTCCCTTATAAGTTGTCCTAGAACTGTTTTACTTTTCTGCCCTTTGAGAGAGCTCAGTTATGGCTCTTAGATATTGTTTACTGCAATATTGCTTCAATAAAACAGAGCAGAGCCTTCACAACACTGGAACAGTTGGTGTGAAATAAGCAAGGTTACATTATAAATTGATCCTTTCTGTAAAAGAGTATAAAGAAGTTAGCCAAGTCATATACTATCAAATACACTGTGGTTTGAAAAAGCTCACAAGAGTGTTATTTAAACATTGAGTCAGACTGCAAATATTTTACCACACATCCTATGGAAAGCTTACTTGGGAACATCCTTATTTTAGTTTCTTACATTGCAGCCCACATAATCGCTTATTACATAATGTAGACTCTGTTCTTGTAAGAGTAGTGTCAGTCAGCATGTAGGCAACAGCATGCATTCTGAAACAATGGGTGCTTAGGTATAGTTATATAAATTGCTATAGATTACAGAAGTTATTTCAATAGCATGGAACATCAATGACTTCATCTGTCAAGAGAAAGCAGTTTACATGAAGTCGGGAGCCTTTCTCAGTTATGTGCAAATTATAAAATTCTGTTTGCTACCTGAATAGCAGCTTTGGTCTATCATGTTGAAAGAAACATGTTATGCTTCAGAGAACAAAGTATTGAATTTCTTTCATGTTTTTAGTGAGCCACTGAATATGAAAATCATGTTTATGCCTTTTTTTTTCATGAGTGCTGTACAATTTCACTCTGGAATAAGCATACAAGTATGCTTTGACTTTTGCGAGCCATTTTATTTATTAAATGGGCTCACCTTTGCATTGCTCCATTATTCCTTGTCATATTTGAAGACATATAAAATTGCTTAATTTGATCCAGATTCCATGTCACTAGGAGATTTAGGTTATAAACATTTTCTAATCATGTTGCAGAAACATTTAAAAGTTTTGAGGTAGTGTTAACTCATATTTTCTAAAAATAGTGAAATTATTTATTTACCTAGCAGATGTGGAGAATGAGTGGTTGTGTGGAGATCATGGAAGGGTTTCTTAAAGGTTCTTATGCAATCTGCAGGCTGATGCTAAACCAGACTGTCAGCATCGTTCAAAATGTATGTTAACCGGAAGAGGACGTCAACGAGAGTACAAGAGAGCGGAGAACACTAGACAGGCAGCTCCTCTGGAAACAAGCCAGGAGAAGTCTCTGTAGTTGGCCCTCTCCTTTTGTTTGATATTCTTGTCGTTTTTGTATCTCTGTGTTTCGTAACCTGCTGGGCTTCCAGATGTGTCAGGTTCTGCCAGATCTTTGTTCCCCTCGCTCTCGAGCGCTGAATAAAAAAGCAGGCCGTAAATGCTGTGCTGCAAGCAAATGTGTGCTTTCAAAGTCTCTAAAGGGAACGGTGTATAATTATGTGTGGCACAGGATCTTCGCCAATTAGATACTTTTCAATCAAAGAGAGGGAAATGTATAGACTGTACTGAAGCTTGATTTCTCAAAATTCATGAAATGTCAGATCTTTCAAATGCAGCTTTTCCACTCTAGAATATGCCATGAATGCCAAAAATGACGGACGGCTCCCTTAGGCCTGGACCTGACAAGCTTATGCTTCCTCAAAATGAAATGCATTAAATGTATAGTCAGGGTCTGAAACTGTTCCATGTGATCACCCACTGTTTTAGCAATGAATACTATCCACCTTATTTTTCCCGTAAGAGTGAGCGCAACCATTTTATTACCCAATTTTATGGGTTAGGCTTCTGGTCTCATTCGCGTCCAGCTACAAACCTGTATGAGTTTGTTTTTTTTTCTGTTGCAGAACACAATGAAAAATATTTAAAAGAATGTTCGGATCCAAACAAATAAAAGGACAAATAAAGAACGCTGAGGCTGCATCCAAAACCGAACACTGTCTGTACTTCCTTTGAATATGAAATTGCTTCAAGACCTAAAAAAAATTGTCTTCTATAGTATGAATGTAATCCAGATGTATTTCATTGGCCATGTTGTCATGTTGAGTTAATGCAAAAAGACGGTAATTTTAACACTGTAAAGTGATGAAACTATGGCGTCATGTGCTTTTTAAAACCATTTTAACATAGGTTTAACATTAAGTTATCAGCTCGGAAATTATGTTAATTTAACTGGAAACATCAGAGACCGGAATTGTAAAGTTGGGCGAGACTTCCGCATTCAGGAATAAGGTGGATAATTCGGTAGTTCCGTTTAAAGCTGCATGAATGTGAAACTTTGACACAAAAATGAAAACATCAACAAAAACACTGACCATGTTTACAAACACCAAATGATGTCACAGAACTGACTGGTATTTTGAAAGTGATGTCTGAATGGCACTTAACCGGTAAAAAAAAAATGGAAAATTTACCGGGAAAGTCGTTCCAGTAATTTTACAGGAATTTATTGGTATTACTGATGTGTAAGGTGCTATTGTCATATGAACTACCAGTTAGAGCTGAAGATCTTTGCCCGAACCCGATGAAGCCTAACGGGACCTGACGGGTTCGGTCGGGCTCAGGCTTAATTTATAGCATTTTACACAGGCTCGGGCCGGGCTCAGACCGGGCTCGGGCTTGCGCTCCGGCTTGCGTGGTAAATGAGCGGTCATGTGATGCATTTCGGTTAGCGCGAGAAAGATGCGAAAATGGATGCTGAGGAGGTGAAACGGAGGCTTGCCTCTGGTGATTACATTTTTGCAAAATTAGCCAGATCAGTACTATGCATCCCGGCCAGTCTCAGCAGCAGTAAAAGGGTGTTCAGTGCTGCTGGACGCACCATCAGTGAGCGCAGGACCGCGCTGAAACTATCTTTATTTCGTTATTGCCAAAAACCCATCTTAATTTAGAGCTTATCTTAAGTTTTAAGGCCCGATTACAGCTCTACTACCAGTGTCAGTTGTGTCACTTCATTGCTATTCGCAAATGTGACCCTGGACCACAAAAGTCATAAGGGTCAGTTTTTTTTTTTAAATTGAGATTTAAACATCATCTGAAAGCTGAATAATCCGTTGATGTATGGTTTGTTAGGATAGGACAATATTTGGCTGAGATACAACAGTTTTAAAATTGGAATCTGAGGGTGAGAAAATCGCCTTTAAATGTGTCCAAATGAAGTTCTTAGCAATGCATATTACTAATCAAAAATTAAGTCATGATATATTCACGGTAGGAAATTTAAAAAATATCTTTACTTAATATCCTAATGATTTTTGCCGCATACAATGTATTTTTGGCTATTGCTACAAATATACCTGTGCTAGTTTTGTGGTCCAGGGTTACAAATCTTCCCTCATGGTCTTTTGGGATAGCGAAATTGTTATTAGATGTGAATCTCACTGAAAAGAGTAGAGGTCTTAGGAGGACTTTATGCCTATGAATACTGTGTATTCGGACATACTACTCTATTCACATACTGTTAGCGGGAAAGTATGCAATTTTGGATGCAGCCTGAGACATTTTTCCACATTGAAGGAATGTAATTTTGTTTGGAAAGAGTAACTCATGACGTTTTTGGGTGCACCCCTTTAAATCATCCCAAATCACCAAATACATTACAGTCAACATGAAATGGCTTTTCCACTACATTATTTTCATAATGTGACATGATTTGAGCACAACAGATTGGAATAAGATTGGAGTATTAAACAATAAAAGAAGAGATCCGTTGGCACATTACATTGCGAAAGGTTTCATATCAGGAACATGAGGCTAGGAATTGTTTCAGAGTTATTACTTTTTAATAAAAGATTATTAAAACAAGCGTTTTTTCCCTTTTCGTACTACTGTGAGTTGATGAATTGTGCCCATGCAGACTAAAGCAGTGCATAAAGTAAGTAAACAGGGTCGATTTAATGTCAACTTTAAGCCTTAATTTATGATTCAAATATTGCTGAGCTAATTTTTCAACCTAAATATTCCACATGGGATCACCTTGAAAATTAAGTTTCTTTCTCTCCCCCACTCCCTGCTTCCCAATTTAAGCTCTGTTAACAGTGAGATTCTTGTTCAAATTTGTACACATTTCCCTGGATGATCCACAGACCTCATGCATAATTGCACATCCGTTCCGACATCCAGATCAGACTCCCGTGCTGCCTGTAAACATCCTGTGATAAATCACATAGCCGCCTTGACTTCAACTTTATAATCCCGCTAACAGAAGTAAATATAGGCTAACCGCATGATCTAACCACATAATGGCCAACCATCGAAAGCTAATGGCAAGCGTGATTGATGTAGGACGGTTTATGGTGGATGACACCGGAATCAAATTGTGATATAATCAAGTTAGGATTATACAGCACTCAAAGCCTTGTAGTCTAGCATGTACAAACCCAGGGTCTTACAAACATATGCTAACTGAATGATAGTAAATGAAGGTCCACCTTATGAACAGGAGGTCGAGTAGAAAATGGCCATGTGTTCCCTCCTGACAGGAAACTAATGACCGCACCTGCTCAGAAGAAACTGATTTGCATGCCATCTAAAGCATCCCACGTGAGGGAAAGGATGAATCTGTTTAGTCTTAGGCAATCTAGGTCCTGAAAGCCCTTGTCAGCGTCCCATTCAGATTCAGTCAAACGTGTCTCTAGTCATACAGCAACGTTGTTGTTTAAAGGCAATCGAATCAGAGTGGGAAACACAAGCCTCTTTTCATCTCTGGCCTTTTCAAGAGGGTGCTTCAGAGTTGCATCATTGTTAAAGGAAGGCCTTTGTCTGAAAATGAGATGTGTTACAGGGAGCACATGCTGAGGAACAAATGAAGTGATACTGTTTGAGGAATAATGCACATCAGCTTTATTTGCACTGCTTTGACAGTTGTCATTTTTTTTTTCCTAGAATGAGAATAGCAAGATGTGAGTAGATCATAGTGGCATTTATTAGTTTAGAGAATCATCTAGTTCAAGTGAAAAATACTGAAACAGATTAGGACATAATGCAGAATCGAACCTGAAATTCTCACAAGAGCACCATGGCTTAATGGTCTGCGCGAGCTACTAAGCCAAAGCACCGTCTTTGATTTTTCTTTTCTCCTTCAGTAGCTTATTAGAAATAGCCAAAACTATCATTTCAACAATAGCTTATGTTCACTTTTACAATAACAAAAAAGTATTCAAGTTTTGCTGTCAGCCGCAATCTTTGAGGCTTTGTTTTTCTCTATTTTTGCACCTCATCTTTCTGGACAGGATTTCCCCTCTAGTATGTGTAGGAAATAAACATCTGTTATCCTCAAAAGTGTTTGTATTTTGCTGAATCTAACATCAAACTGATTCCTAAAGTCTATAAAAGCATGTCATGTTCTTCACTGAAATGAGTCAGCATGTTTTAGTGCAGCATGTGGTCGTTTTTCTCTCCTGGCTTTGGGAGATGACAGATTTTTTGTTTTGTTTGTTTCTGTGTTTCTCTTTTTTTTTTTTTTTTTTTTTTTTCCCCTCTCTGTGTGGAATGGCCCCTGGAGGTAATAGAGCTTAATTTCATTACCCCGTGTCAACCGCCACTGGGGGGAAAACAATTGCGAACTAAAATTAGATTACAGAAGTTGCGATGGGAGAAGCTGGAGGAATATCATACTTGTATGCTCAAGAGAAGCATGTGTGTGACTGTTGACAAGGTAAAGGTGATGTAACACTGCATGTAGTTGGCACAAATGATGAGTTTTGGGCTATGTTAGGAATATCATGCTAACATATGTACTGTTTTTGCAGTATGTACACTGTGAGCAGTATGCAAATTTAAAATAAGCAGAATACGCATTTTGTGCTGGGATATTGTAGCTTACAATGCAATGTGCATAATTTGACCCTCCATTTCTTGTTTTATGAATAAACCAGAAGTAATCACCGTCTTCATTTTTAGGTTTTGTTAATTTGTTATAATTTCCAGCTTGTTTAAAGCATTTATCTTTTGTGCAATATGTATTTTCACATATTTGTTAAAAAACAGTAGCTTATGGAAGCCCATTTCTGCCACTGAATAAAAAATAAAGAAAGGTAATTGCAACCTATCTCACAATCATGATCTTTTTCTTGCAATTTTGAGTTCACATCTTGCAATTCTGACTTGTTTACTTAGAATGGTGAGATATAAACTCACAATTATAACTGAGAAAAAAAGTCTAAATTGTGAAGGAAAAAAACTCAGAATTGCAAGATACCAAATTGCGTTTGCGAAGAAAAAGGTCAGAATTATGAGATTATCTTGCAATTCTGACTTTATTTTTTACAAATTTAATATAAATTTGTATTTACACAATTCTAAGAAAATAAGTCAGAATTGTGAGAAATAAACTTGGAATTGCGAGGAAAAAAGAATTTCAAGGTACAAACCCACATTTGCGAGAAAAAAGTCAGAATTGCGAGTTTTTATCCCAAAATTCTGACTTTATTTCTCGCAATTGTGAGTTTATATCATGCGATTCTGGAGAAAAAAGTCAGAATTTCAGGAAAAAGTTTGAAGAAAACAATAAAAGTAAGAACTGCGGGATAACTCGAGAGAACTCGCAATTGCTATAAAAAAAAAATACCAGAATTGTCATATAAAAATTATAAAATAGTAAAATGTCAGAACTGCAAGATACAAACTAGAATTTGCGAGGAAAAAAGACAATTGTGAGTTTTTGTCCCTCAGTTCTGACTTTATTTCTTGCAATTGTGAGTTTATAACCCACAATTAGGAGTTTATATTTTACAATTCTGGGAAAAAAGTCAGAATTTTGAATTTGTATTATGCAATTCTAAGAAAACAAGTCAGAATCACAATATAAAAACTCACAATTGCAATAAAAAAAACCATCAGAATTGTGAGATTAAAAACTCAAAACTGCAACATACAAACTTGCAATTGTTTGTTCTTTGTTTCTCGCAATTGTGAGTTTATATCATGCAATTCAGTTCTCAGCTTGTTTGTGAAAAGTGCACTTTCAAAGAGCTGACTGACGTTGTCTCTCTGCTCCCCAGTGGTCAGAGTCGCTGTCAATCCTGTGGGATCTGCCAGTCCGACCGTGTAAAGCGATAGTGTCAGTGATAGGGGATGGACTGAGGCTGTGGGTTAAGGGAGGTTACAGCTGGACATGGCAATGTCAATAAGAGCTCACTTAGTGACCCACTGAGGGAATTGTTGAGTGACGGACAGCTGGCACTTCAGTCAAGCACTGCGCTGACGTGACGCTATCGACTGGCCATCGGCAGCATCGCCGAACTGAGCGCGAGCCAGCATGTCCTTGCAGACATCGGCTCGTGCCTGCGTATTTTGGTAGTGCAAATAAGATGACATTGAAGGCAAATGTTCAAGTTTTCAGGTAGCAGACATCATATTTTATGTTAAGTGCAGAGTTTTCATGTGTTTCTAATAATGTGTGTATTTCCTGAAGTAGAAATGCATCAGAACCATTAGCAGTGCACCATTATGACAGATTATCAATTCCAGCTGAGGGCAACTTCTCCATTTAATGAAGCTAATGCTTCCTGATGCTTTACATTTATGTTTCCAACGCCAGAGACTGTGTAAGGCTTAATATGCAATCCATAGTCCTGCCTTACAGTTATTGGAGCCAACTGCTAAAATGCATTTTCGAGAAATAAAGTAGATAGCAGCTGTTCAGTTACAAATATGGCTGCCATAGTGCACTGACTTACTTTAAATCACTTTGGAAAAGTTCATTGATATTAGAATTTTTGGTGCAAAATGTTATTTTTTACAGCAATTCTTGTGTAAACTGATACATTTAATTTAAAGTTTCACTTCCAGAAAAAAAGTTTCGTCCAAGATGTTCATGCCTTTCTTTCTTCAGTCGAAAATAAATGAAGGTTTTTGAGGATTTTTCTCCATACAGTGGACCTCAGTGGTGGCCAACAGTTTTGAGGTCGAAATCACAGTCTCAGTGCAGCTTCAAATGGCTCTACACGATCCCAGCAGAGGAATAAGGGTCTTATTTAGTGAAACAATGTGTCATTTTCAAAACAACAAAAACAAAAAAAACACAAATGCTCACCTTGCACTAGCTCGACTTCACACGTTATGTTGTGACTTACGTAACGTAAGTGTAAGTACCGACCGAGTGTTTACAAAATGAACATGCAAAGAAAGTCAAATGCCTTTTCCAAAAAAAAAAAGTAAAACAACAATGTTGTATTACGCAATTGTAAGAAAACAAGTCAGAATTTTGAGATGAAAAATTTGCAATTGCAATAAAAAAAAAAACTGAATTGTGAGATAAAAACTCAGATTTGCGAGGAAAATGTCAGAATTGCAAGATACAAACTTGCATTTGCGAGGAGAAAAAGTCAGTTTTTATCCCGCAATTCTGACTTTATTTTTCGCAACTGTGAGTTTATATCATGCAGTTCTGAGAAAAAAGACAGAATTTCAAATTTGAAGTCAGAATTTCGAATGAAACAAAAAAAAAAAAAACTTTAGTTTATATCTTGCAATTCTGAATTTATAACTCACAATTGGAAGTTTATGTCTCACAATTCTGAGAAAAAGGGCAGAATTTTAAATTTAAAGTCAGAATTTCGAATGCGAAGTCGAGCTAGCATGACCCTCCCGATTACTGAGCTAGTGCAAGAAGAACATTTGTGGTTAAAAAGTATATACATTTTACGTTTTTGGTTTTTTTTTTTTTTTTTTTTTTTAGAAAATGACCAATTGTTTCGCTAGATAACACCTTTATTCCTCATCTGGGATCGTGTAGAGCCCTTTGATGCTGCACTGAAACTGTAATTTATACCTTCAACCCGCTGATCTCCATTGAAGTCCACTATATGGAGAAAAATCCTTAAAAAAAAAAACTTAATTTCCTTACCTTAACTTCTTTGTGAAGAAAGAAAGACATGAACATCTTGGATGACATGGGGTCAACTTTTATTCTGGAGTGAACTAATTCTTTAAAGGCCAATTTTTAAAGTAATTTACATAAATAAATAAATAAATAAAACAAGCTTCCATAGAATTATACTACGCTTAGTGTGTTTTGTTTTTTAGCTCATACTAAAAAAATATCAGATTGCACTGTAAATAACTTTTAGATAAGCGCATCTGCCCAGTGAATTAATGTGAATGGCAAAACGCATTGTTTTGAATCAATTTCCAGGCTAGAAAATAAGGTTAGTTAAGTTTATGCTCCAATATGCTTTATAATCTGCTTCTGTTTGGCTCGGAGATAAAGATGGTATCAGCAAATAAGATCAGCTTGTTTCAGAGAAGAAAGCAGCATCTGAATTTATGCATGCTGGCGGTGTACTTTGATAAATCAGGGGGTCAAATCTTACAGACCAGAAGGTTAAACTGAACAACCACAAACAAGCCGTTCTGGGAGTGCTGTAAAATGATCCATCTAAATCCATATCTCCGCCATCATAAAGCGTGCACATACGGTCACCGCTAGAATAAGTAGGCGTAAAAAAATTCTGTCTGGACTTAACGTCCTTTCTGACCTCAGGACGTGATAATGCAGGAAATGCATTATAGGGCAGATAAAAAGGACATGGATGTATGATTAGATGAGTCGTCTGTTGAAACTAGCCTCTCGCAGAGAATAGAGTATTGAAAGCGAGACTAGTGGAGATGAAAAAACAAAAATGTTTTTTAATGAAGTGTCAAGGTTGAGCGGTTTTATGGAGCCGTTCGTGTCTGTGGCAGTGCTGATGGCGGGTGCTCGATGACAGCCTATCGTTCAGGCTGCGCCGCAGTCCTGTGCATTACATCAATAAACTGTCGATTTGCGTGACGCCGCATGAAGGCTCTGGTGAGGAAGCAGGCATCGAACATGAGTAGAGGCATGTAACTCAGCACTTTTGCGGCAGGCCTTTTGATTTAATTTCCTATGCTTTGAATAACTCGGAAGACGCGCTGTGGGTTTTTTTTATGCACTGACTGCTTTCAACATAGCTCGAATTTCAATCTGATTAAATATGCCGCTTCATAAATCGTGCACGACTGGTTTAAAAGCAACATCTGGGGCATCAACTTTTTACTCCTGTCACACAGCATGATTTGTGACGCTCACAGTCCAGTGCACAAACATACTCTATTTTTAATTACGCAACAGTTAGTGCCGGTTCCAAGAGTGCAACTGCACTGGGACATTTTTTTTTTTCCTTCTTTTTTTGGTGGTGTTCCAGACCAGAAGACGGAACCAAATTTTGCCCGGGCTGGTTTTTCCAAATCTGTTATTTTTCTCTTTCCTGTGGCATTTGCAGTAGGTTTCTCATGGTGAAATGTAAAACTTGGACTGAAGCTGAAACAAAATGGGTGTATACAGTAATCTGATTGAGACTGCTTTTGGTGAAACACATATACTGCCAAATTTTGCCAAAAAGCAACTCATTATGGGAAAAATAGGTGTTACATATCGTTTTCAGAAATATTTAAATAATAAAAAATATGAAGAAACTGACCTGGCGGCATTATTATTATTATTATTATTATTATTATTATTATTAATTTATTTATATATATATTTTTTTTTAAAGAATTTTCTAGTTTGTTTATTTTGTTGTTGTTGTTGTTTTTGTTTTTTTTTGTTACAGTTTTTCACAGTTAGTTTCAGTTAGTTTTTAGTGCCTTTTTTTTTTTTTTGTTGTTGTTGTTGTTTGTTTGTTTTTATTTTTTATTTTTTATTATTTTGATTTGTTTGTTCACTACTAGGTTCAGTTAGTTTTTAGTGTCTTTTTTTTTTTTCTTGTTGCTGTTGTTGTTGTTGTTGTTGTTGTTTGTTTTAGAATTTGCTAGTGTTTATTTTAGTTTTAGTATTTTACCTAATTTGCCAGCTGGTATAATTTACAAATGTGTAATTATAATTCAGTATCATTTAGTGCTATTTTCATTATTATAGATCTAAAACTACAATTAATTTCTGACTAATTTAATATTATTTTAGTTCATTTTGTTGTTGTTGTTGTTGTTGTTGTTGTTGTTGTTATTATTATTATTATTATTATTATTATTATTATTATTATTATTATTAAAATTTAGATTTTGTTTGTTCACAGTTGGGTTCATTTGTTTTTTAGAGTCCCTTTTTTGTTGTTGTTTTAAGAATTTTCTAGTGTTTATTTTATCATTTTAGCTTAGTATTTTACTTCATTTACCAGCTGGTTCTTCTGATACCTTCCACCTCCCCAGCTCCACCTGTATAGATCTAATATGGGTTATTTTATATGCTATTAGTGCAGCAGCAGTATGTCTTAAATACTCACATGTATTGGCAGTAACAAGTTCCTGTACTTGCTTTACAGCAGCAGCAGCAGCAGCAGCAATAATCTACAACAACAGCAATAACTAACAGCAGCGTAGCAGATCTATACCACCAAGACCAAATACAATAACATTGTCATATTCATTACCACGCTAAAATCTTTAGAGAGTTTCATGATAGAACTGTAATTTTACCTATATGGCTGATCCGCAGCAATGCTGGTTTTCAGTGCAGTGGCACTCTTGCTTATTTGATATTGCTTAATCACTGAAACCCCGTCATGGTTGAGTCTGACAGCAAAATGGCACAGCCATGGAAAATGCTGAGTGTAACGGAGAAGCCTCTGCCAGCTGTCAATCACTGCATCTGTCCCTCATGCGTTTTTTCCACACAGTCATCACAAAATCAACAGCAGGGGACAGAACAGGCAAACACGCAGCTATTTGATGTGACAGCCGTTTGACATTGTTTATGCAGATATGAAAGCTCTGTCGCGCTCGCGTGAACAAGGCTACGTGCTGTGACGCGCTCGCAACCACAAACGCATTTGGCGCTAGGGGCTTAAAGGCAAATGCATCCTGGTCAGTCACCTCTCCTCCTCTTTACTGCCACTCATTCCCGTTTGTCTCCCGTGAGGGAGCTGCGCCCTCTTTGTTCCATGTTGGGATTAAGGGACGACGCATTTGCATGCTGTTGTCGACTGGACGGACGCGTGAGCGCTTGCACACGCCAATGGATTTGCATACTGAGCATCAGGCTAAGCCGAAAGAAATGATGGGAGAGAGAAAATTCTGGCAACAGAGAGATTGCTAATATCCGCACTGCTTCTAGGGCTAAAAATGGATCGAATATATTTAACACTATAGTGCACAATGTTTCTGTAACAACCATTAGCACATAGTTTTTTTTCTAAGGAGATATCAGTGACTGTTCTGACACTTTTTCATAAGACTGTGAGCCAGAGTAGTCTAGTGGTGTAATTTTGTAGTATTCAAAATCCTGATGTAATATACATTTTTATAATGAACCTAGCAAAACTGCAGCTGATCTTGACTGCTTAAGAGTTAAAGGTAAAGTGATTTCAGTGCATTTTCAATGTTTTCAAACGGGTTTCCTGTACTCAGAATTACTGGAATGGATACTATGCAAAGCCACTATAGAAAATTATTATTAATTATTTTTAGATGGTTTTTCATTTATCCATTATTGGCTATTCACATAATATATTCTTATAGAATATGAATTGCCTGTTTTGTTTTTTGTTTGTTTGTTTTTTATGTAGTAATTAGGTCCACAGAATAGATAAAGATGAAAGTCATATGTTATGTAAAAAATATTTTGTATTATATTATGTATGAAGTATTATAAATGATTGAATATTTACCTTTTTGTGTGTTGTTTTTGTTTTTAAAATGGAATAACTATGGAATCACATTTCCGCAACTGATAAAACAATGAAAAAGGCAATTGCGACTTTATAATTTCACAATTCTGACTTTTTCTCATAATTGTGAGTTTATATCATCCAATTCTGACTTTTCCTCAGAAATGCGAGTTTAAATATTTGTGAGTGGGTAAAAAAAGACTAATTTTTTCTCAGAATTGTAAGTTTAAACCTCACAATTCAGATTTTTTTTTTTTCCAAGTTTGTATCACTCAGTTCTGACAAAAAAGTCTGAAGTTTAAGTTTGTGTCACACGATTCTGAGAAATAAATTCAGAATTCTGAGTTTGTGTTCTGCAATTCAGAGAAAAAGTCAGAATTGCGAGTTTGTATGGTACAATTCTGAGAAAATAAGTCAGAATTCAAAGTTTGCATCACACATTTCTGAGAAAAAAGTCAGAATTCTGAGTTTACATCACGCAATTCTGAGGAAAAAAAAAATCGGAATTCTGAGTTTATATCTCATAATTCTAAAAAAAAAAAAAAAAAAAAGAGAGAGAGAGAGAGAGACAGGATTCTGAGTTTGTATCACGCAATTCTGAAAGAGAAAATTTAGTATTCCAGCTTTCAGGCAATTCTGAGAGAAAAAAAATCTGAATTCCATGCCCTTCTAAAAAAAAAAAAAAAAAAGTCAGAATTCCAATTTTGTATCACACAATTCTGAGAAAAAATGTCAGAATTCCGAGTTTGTATCATGCAATTCTGAGAAAAAAAAAATAGAATTCCAAGTTTGTATCATGCAATTCTAGGAAAAAGTCATTGTTCTGAGTTCATACCACATCACGCAATTCTGAGAAAAAAGTCAGAATTCTGAGTTTGCCACATAATTCTAAAAAATAGGTAGAATTCCGAGTAAGTATTACGCAATTCTGAGGGGAAAAAGTCAGAATTATGAGTCCGTGTCACGTAATTCTGAGAAAAAAATTCAGAATTCCAGTTCAGTATCACGCAATTCTAAAAGAAGAGACAGAATTCCAACAAACACACGAAAAAAAGAAAGATGTAATACAAGGTTAAATCTTTTTTTTTTTTTTTTTTTTTTTTTTTTTTTTTAAAAAAAGGCCAAATCTAAAGTCAGAGAAATATACATTAAGCTTTTACAGGTCATCTAGTCTGATCCGTGAGGTTTAAAGTCATGATGTAGGACAGTAGACTCTGTGTGCACCATCTGTGGTGTTTCTTTGCCTATGTCGATATGAATGGGGTTTAGATTTAAATCCTGTTGTAGGCATTTACTGTACTATCATGCGAAACGCTTGTTTAGCTCGCTTGTCTTGTCTTGTCTTGTGTGCGCCAAAGCTCTGCAGCATTTGACTGTGCAAATGTGCAAATCATCTGTTTACTAATCATGTCAGAATAATTGTTAGGTTAAGATGTCTGAGATATTAAAATGCACAGTGTGACTTTTAACGCAATGTGTCAAGCTGTCAATGCAAAAAGCTCAAAAACAGTTTCTAGGTACAAACAACGCAATGCTTTGAAACTAGATAGGCTTTATCTGTCATTCAGGCAAATGGCAGATGAACACGCACATGCTCACACCGTAAATGAGCTGAAAACCCAAAGGACGATCTGCCCTGCGGTGTGCTTGGATGGCTTTGTCCCTCTCCTGTCTGTGTGCTAAACTGTCACCTCTTCTCTCAGTTGGCGTCCCCCATAGTCCAGTCTGGCTCCATACACATCACAGCACAGCTTTGGAGCAGGATGGCCAAAGCCCACAGGAACGTCAGACACGAAAGGAGCGAGATGGGAGGGGGGGAAGGCGGATTCAGAGAGACAGAGCAGCTTTTACATTCAAGCTCTTGGATGAATTAGCATGGCGCCTCGGTTTCGGCGAGCACAGTGTGGCTGTTGACCAATCGAGGGAATCTGGTTGAGAGCCGTACGGTTTCATGCATTCACAGCTGTCAGGTGGCTCGTCTCCTTTTCTTGTGCGATCTTTTAAAAACTTAAAGTCAATTGAACCTGCATTCCCAGAGGACAATTTTGTTTCGCACAAACTGCTCTTTCATAGCTCGGGAGACATAAAAGATTAGTTCACCCAAAAATGAGAAATCTTTATTTAGTCACACTCCTGTTATTTTTCCCCCCCTGTTGAACAAACCCTAAAATGTTTTTGGAAGAATCATTATGCGGTTTCATACAATACCAGTTCAAGGTGACTAGAGGTTGTTTTGTTTTGTTTTTTTGTTTTGTTTTGTTTTATGTTGTTGGTATGTTATGTTATGTTATGTTGTTATGTTATGTTTTGCTTTTTGTTTTGTTTTTTGTTTTTGTTTTTTGCTTCATTTTTACTTTGCTTTACTTTGTTTTTTGTTGTTTTGCTTTGATTTTTGTTATGTTACATTTTGTTTTGCTTTGTTTTAATTGATTTTTTTTTTTGTTTTGCTTTTTGTTTTGTTGTTGTTACGTTATCTTTTGTTTTGCTTTTTTGTATTGTTTTATATTATGTTCTGCTTCGCTTTGTTTTACTTTTTTGTTTTGCTTTTTGTTTTGCTTTTTGTTTTATGTTACATTGATTTGTTTTGTTCTGTTTTGCTTAGCTTTACTTTGCTTTTTGTTTTGTTTTGTTTTGATTCATAAAAAAAACATTTTTTTATGTTTTTTTTGACATTACAGTACATATTGCTTTGTTTTATTTTCTTTTTGTTTTGTTACGTTACGCTTTGCTTTACTTTGCATTTTGTGTTGTTTTATGTTACATTTTGTTTTGCTTTGCTTTCCTTTGCTTTTTGGTTTGTTTTGCTTTGGTTTTTTTGTTTTTTTGTTGTTTTGTAACGTTACATTACATTTTGCTTTGCTTTACTTATTTTGTTGTTTTGCGTTGTTGTATGTTTTGTTACGTTGTGTTTTGTTTTGTTTTGTTCTGTTGCTTTGCTTTATTTTTTTGTTGTTTTATGTTACGAAACTTTTTTTAGTGTTTCATTACGTTGTGTTTTGCTTTGCTTTACTTTGCTTTTATTTTGTTTTGCTTTGCTTTTGTTTTGATGTTTTACTCATTTTATTAATTGCTTTCTTTGTACTAAAATCACTAAAATACATGCAAATTCTCCTGACAAAATACCTTGTCTGTTTCATTAACGGATGACCACTTACAAGGGAACCTCTTTGTCACCCCTCGCACCTCTTAACTCTCACTCTGAACCAACTCTGATGACCACCTGACTTAGTCAGCTATTCACCTTTAGTTAGACTTAAAAAGCTGAGTGTCCATTGAGGTCTTTGATGCTATTTTATTAGCTGACTAGGCTTTAAAAATGGATTCAGGTCATGACAGAGAGAAAGAGACGGAGACAGAGAAAGAAAGGGGAGAGAAAGTAATTACATCTTAAGTTTTCTAAAAGAAATTAATGCATTGAATCTCTCAGCATTCATGCGGTCTAGATGTATACAAAAAAAAATAGTGGTTTTGATTGTCATTAAAGGAAACAATTAACATCCTGTTGTGGTGCTGTATCTGCCTCCCACATATTTGATGGCAAAGTGCTAATAAAGATTATTAAATGCAAATAGAATTTTATGTAGGGAGTATTGGAAAAGTTGTATTTAATGGTCTGGAAGAAACATGCTGACAAAATTATTTTGACTATTATCTTGATTATATGATGGGAAAAACATTTACACTAATGTTGTTGTACCCACAGATGTGTCCATACAGGACAAAGTGAACACTGGCTTTGTTTTTTCTAGAGATGTGCCAATGCAATTGCTTATGTATTGTGATTTTATTTCTTACAAGTCTGCATTGCTACTTCACATCCTTGTATGGATATCTCTAATTCTTTAGAGAATACGGTGACCACAGCTACTGAAATAGCTTACAGGTGGTGATGGATATAAGCGTAGGCTTAAACCAAATGCTGTACCATTGATTTTTCCCCACAAGGAATCTAAACGCCCCCGGATATTGAGTGAAATCCATGTCTTGTTCAGTGGCTGCGGCATCATGACAAGCATTGGCATGTTAACATCCTGCTAGGATGGCATCTAGCATTTCTTGTCTCTGCCATTTGTAAGTTGTTTCAGTAGCTGTAGTCTCATAAAAGCCCCAAAGGCATCATGGCTAAAGTGGAGAGAACAAAGTTTTATTCATCGACAGGCGTCTTCCTATTCTTTTCACCTCTTCTTATCACTAGTAAAGCCGTGAAGACTTGCATTGCTTCTTTTATTGCCCTTCAACTGAAAATTACATATTCTGAGTTGTGTTGCGGTAAAATTGCAACAGGTGGCGCCAGTAACTCACCAAGTGCAACCACTTTACCTTATCAAAATAATGTATAAAACAATTTTTTAAATAACATCAATCTTTCATGGGTTTTCTACTACATTTTTCAGTTATATTACGCCATACAAGTCTTAAATACCCATATGTACTTCTTATTCCTTATATTTGTATTATTTTAGCTTGCATGTGCCATATCTAACCACATTTGCCTTGGGCACTGCTTCACCTGATTGGCTAAATCATGCAAGCAATAAGCAGTGTTGAGGATCTGTAGGCTGCTATTATGCTGTCGTCTGAAGCAGAGAGAGAAGGTGTGGGAAGAGTGTAGGGGGCAGTGTCACTCCGCTTGTCATATGTCAAAACAGAGGTGAGAGACACTGACACCGGTACGAAAGATTTGTCACTGGCTGAGCGGGTGTGAAAACCCACCAGCGTCCCACGACAACAGCTGTGTGGTGAAACGTCCCTCAACCCTGCAGCCGAACAGCTATGAATTCCACAAAGTAAGACTCAATATATTATTCCTATGGGCGGTGCCTAGTTGTATGACTTCACCCACAACCAGTGATATCATGCACTAGGTAGTTGAGCTGATGAAGGTGGCCAGTGATGTTATTTTGGCTGTTTTTATTACTTAACTTTTATTTCAGATTTTTTTTAAAGTTATGTGTAGGGAGTATTACGTATCACATAAACTGACACATTCAGCCCTCATCTTGCCTGCAACACCTTTACGTTCATAAACAAGCAAGCAATACCAAAGAAACTTGGGTTGAATTTTAAACAGAAACTTAAAACGCATTCCCCTAGCGACGGCGGCGCTATCAATAAAAGAAAAGAAGCATCCAAAACGCAGTTTTCTGCTGTTTTCTGTTCTTTCGGAGATGCGAGGCAGCGGTGACCTTGGGCGTTCCAGACTGTCCCTCGACTGCGTGCACTGAGCTGATAAGACGCCAACCGCTGACGCTCGTGCCTCCAAACACCATCCACAAGCTCAGGCAGAGTGAGGATATTTCCATCTCAGAAGGAAAAAGCAAGAGAGAGATGATGAAGCTGTAAGACTTCTCAACGAGATGCCAGTGGAGGCCAGACAGCCGTGTCCAGCCAAAATGACTTTGTTTGGTGTCTTGCTGTTTTAACTAGGAAACTCTTCCTTATCTTCGCCTCACTACAGAGACTTTATGCTTGAAACAACATTTTTACAAATTTCAACAAATTAAGTAAATACATGCAATGAAGGTTTAATATATGCACTTTATTTATATGCGTGTAGGTTACGTACGTCTCAGAGCGTCTCCGTTCACAGTAAATGCTGCTCTGAACAAACATTATTCATTTACATGTGTGAAGCGTGTCAAACTCCATCTTTGCGTATTGCTATGAGTTTGGGTTTATTATTATGTTCATCTGGGAATGCCATTTCATCAGATTTGTAGGAAAATTATTAACAAACCTATGCAAACATAGCAGAATACATCCGTATCTTTCTAAATATGTTAACTGTACATCAAATTTTTAAAATAAAAGCTCAAACACTGAGTTTACATGTTTTGCTGTTTATATATTCAAGAAATTACAGAGGCTGTAGCATTTCTGTTCTTAAGAATTGGCCAGATATTAAAGATTAAGTAGACATTTGATTTAAATGTTGTTTAGTCAATATTAAACAAGGATTAGATTGCACTATAAAGTGTAAAAACAATCGTCAGGCCATTGGCGCCCTCTGCAATCATTTGTTATAATCCATAATGTACATAAGTTCTATGGTTTATTATACATTTTGTATTTTAACAGTTTTGTTCAATGAAACCATGATTACTTGCTTTCGAACTAGTTTTTGTTGCCTCATTGCTATTATATATGCATTTAAAGTAATTTTAAAGGTGCTTGTTCTCTTAAGTCTATTTTTACCACAAAAAATTAATTATAATTATCAGATTACTTGATTAATCGTCAGAGTAATCAACTGATTACTCGATTATTCTGATGATTAATCGACCGATTACTCTATTACCAAAATAAATAAAACTGTGGAGCTGTTTCATGGGTTCTTGTCCATGGAATGTGCCACTTCTAGTATTTTGCCAGTTACTCGACGGGCAAATTGAGTCAAGGATTTTTTTTTTTAAATCGAGTACTCGAATCGAGGAATCATGACGGCCCTAATGGGAACGTTAAAAGATTTCATTCACCAGGTATGATAGATCTCCTAGATCACGACAAACGTTGTTTCAAGCATAAAAATTTCCGTAGTGAGCCGAAGATAAGGAACGGTTTTATTTATTTTGGTAATCGAGTAATCAGTTGATTATCCTAACGATTAATCGAGTAATCGGCTGATTATTCTGATGATTAATCAAGTAATCGGCTGATTATTCTGATGATTAATCAAGTAATATGATAATATATATATATATATATATATATATATATATTTTTTTTTTTTTTTTTTTTTTTTGTGGTAAAAAAATAGACTTAAGAGAACAAAATAATCGTTAGTAACAGCCCTACTTTCCATTCATTGGCATAGCACTTTATTCCCTATGTTTTGCTTGCACAAGTTATTTTCATCAAGATGCAACTTTACATTTGAATGGATGTTAATGGAGAAGGATGGAAGCAGAGTTACCATATCTACAAGAAAAGGTTAACTGGGCCATGCTTACCAGGCTGACCTTAACCTGTCGATCAGGACATTCAATAATATCTGTGATTAGATTTTCATTGCTTTTGTTGGGGGAAGGAGAGAATGTTTTTTTCAGTTGTCCAAATGTGTTCCCTTTTGAATTCATCTGGGAATGACATGTAGGTCAGAAAGCCTGCAGGGTTTGCCGTCTGTGGCATCTGTGTTTCCGTAGTCGTATTCTCCAATCTTAAGTCTAATAAAGACTGGGGCTTTACCATATACTGATTACCAGGAGGGATGAACCTGTAGTATGGAGACGTGTCTTTATTATTGTCTCCTATAGCCTCATCATCTACGGAACGTAATCTGATTAAAACAAGAAGTCTGTATCTACTACACCAGTGTGAAACACGGATGCTTTGTGTATAATCTTGAGTCTCTGTGGCCTAAATCAAGCAGTCATAATCCCTAATCCACAGATCGCTTTCTGCCAGCTATATGGGCAAACAATGACTTCATATATAATAGCAGAGCAAGAGGGAAGGGGTTTGATGACTCATGTGGTCCGAGTGTGTTTGTAGAAATAGGCAGAGGACAAATACTAAATACACAACACATGCACCATGCTTAGTGCTTCAAAGTGAAACACGGTCTTTTGTTTGCACATTAGCCATGTTTTGTCTGTTAGGGGCTTTTCAAACAGATCCAGTCTCGGTGCACTCAAGACGATGGAAAAACATCATCAAAGGCATCAATCTCGCATGTTTACACAGACCATCGATTGCAAAGAAAATGCAAACAATGCATCTTTTTGTGAACGACTTTTTTGTTTTAGTTTGTTTGAATATATTATTGCATCTGTGCTGCGTTGGGTGTTTTGAAACACCAAAGAACTGAGGTTTGAACACGGAGCTTAGAATTTGTTTGTTTCTAAACCAGCCAACAAGAGTCTCTTGGGATTTAGGTGCGTATTTCTTTTTGAAGCTGTGTCGTGATATTTGTCTACTAAATGTTTTTTCTTGAGTAAAATGCTTGCATGCAGATTTGCAGACACAAGCTTACGTCAAATTGGGTTTGTCTGACGAATGCTTAGTGACCCATTTCGCTTAGTGACCCATTTCTTTTTTCAATGCTGTTCAATAGACAGATGATGCGGGGAGGGGTGTGAAATATAAAAACAAGCATTTTTGGGATAACTGTTGTGGTAAATCCTCTATCCTTTCAGCTCTTTACTGAGCCAGTCTGCTGTGGTCTCACCCCAGTGGCTGCTGTGAGTTCCTGTAACAAGCTTTTAGTGGCAGGGGGCCAGAAGGTGGTTTCACACAATGACCTTTGACAAGTGGGAAAAGGTGGTAGAAATCAGCTAGCGTGACAATATTTCCAAGCTTGGCGGACGTTACGCTGAATAGGCTTTTTTAAGCTGCTTATGGAATGCTTGTTTCCGCCACAGGATAAAAAAAGAGAAATTTTTTATCTCACAATTATGATTTTTTTCCTCACTATTCAAAATTTTAATTTCACAATTCTAACTTTTTCTCTACACTTGCGACCTAAACTTGCAATTCTAAGAAAAACATAAGATTTCAGAGATGCAATATCTGACTTTCTTGCAATTCTGCGTTTACGTCTGACAAACTTTTTTCCCCTGAACTTGCAACCTAAACTTGCAACTCTAAGACAAAAGTCAGATTTGGGAGATATAAAATCTGACTTTCTTGCACTTCTGAGCTGACGTTTTCTTCTGACTTTTTTCTCTAAACTTGCAATTCTAAGCACAAAGTCAGATTTGCAATATATAAATTCTGACTTTCTTGCAACTCTGAATTTACGTCTCACAATTCTACATTTTTTTTTTTCTCTAAACTTGCAGCCTAAAGTTAAAATTCTAAGAATTCAGATTTGTGAGACTTTTCTCTAAACTTGCAACCTAAACTTGCAATTCTAAAAAAAAAGTCTGATTTCTGAAATAAAAATTCGGACTTTCTTGCAATTCTGAAGTTCACATCTCACAATTCCAGCTTTTTTTCTCAAAACTTGCAACCTAAATTGGCAATTCTAACAAAAAACGTCAGATTTACAAAATGTAAATTCTGACTTTCTTGCAATTCTAAATTCACTTCTCACAATTCTATGTTGTTTTTTCTGTAAACTTGCAACCTAAACTTACAATTCTAAAATAAGTCAGATTTGTGAGACTTTTCTCTAAACTTGCAACCTAAACTTGCAATTCTAAGAAAAAAAGTCAGACTTGCAAGATATAAATTTGGACTTTCTTGCAATTCTGAGTTTACGTCTCACAATTCTAAATTTTTCCTCCCAGATTTCTGAGATAAAAATTCTGGCTTTCGTGAGTTTATATTCACAATACTGGGTTTATATCTCACAATTCTAGGAATTCTTATTATTTCAAATAAAAATTGTTAGATAAAGTCACAATTACGTTTATTTTTTATTACGGAAACAAGCTTCCATTTTACTACCTTTTTTTTTTCCAATTAAAATTACTTGAATTTTATTTAAAAACCTCTTTACAATCCCCCAGGACACATAATTTCTGAACTGATTCTACTGAATAGTCAGTTTCCAAATTAACTGAATAATTTCATAAACAGCAATTGCTACATTTTCACTTTTTTCATCACTTAGCTTGTCTGTGTTTGCTTTGTTACAGACCAGAGTATATGAGAGGTAAAAAGTCAATTTTTTCCTCCTTTATTTACGCCTCTCCATGAGCATGTGTATTTTCAGAGACAGAGATAAAAACGAGTAATTTTCTGATATTCAGAACAGCAGAACTCTTGCTTGTTATATATTTTAATTAAAGAATCTCGTTCACACCATAGTCGTCACAGCTTAATGTTTCAAAATAAAGCCACAGCAGACACTTGAACAATGCAGTTTAGTGACTTGCAACACATTGAAATCTTTGTAAGTATTCACTTTCAGCATAGCTTTTCATCTATATATTCATTGCATCATACGATTATGACAGACTTTGCTCCTAGGCTAAAGGTTGTCGAATTTTAATGAGAATTAATGTCAGATTAAGTAGGGTGTAGAAGTGGGTGTTTTGCACCCCGTTTAAACCTTTCAACACCGTGGCAAGTCTCTCCGGCAGGCGCGAGCTAGCGACGGGATTTGATCTAATGACAGTAAACAGTGGAGCATTACAAAACACACTGGTGTGAAATTCTATGTGGCAGCCAGTCACGGCGACGTAAACCACCACCTCTTCTTTTAAGTCTAAATTACTTTGGGATTTGCCAGGCAGTGGACAGAGAGTCTGTGCAATGTGACTAACCAGATTACCGCTGCACTTTACGGGGGAAGATGGAGCCGCGAATATGGCGCTGGTTTTGCTGGAGAAAGCACTAAGTGAGAGTCGGTATTGAGAGTTTGGTCATAATGAGGCAGGAAGGGAATTTATGTTCACTTTTGGGAAAGAAACCAAGCTTTATTAGGCATTCCAGGGACTTGTTAGTTCACTCAGTCGGTGAATCCTTGAAGCTAAGGATCGTATTTGTGAAAGATGTTTATTTTTCTTATTTTTAACCACCTTTTTGAGAACACAGTGTTCTCTGTGATTCTTGCTGTTTTCTAGTTATATATTTACATTGCTTCATCATCTAGATGAGATAAAGGTGAAAGCCTGTAGTTTTTTTATAGAAATCTGCATAAGCGTAATAGGGATGCATAATGAATCAGTATCATATTCTTTTTTTCTTCATCACTTGTAAATTTCCTCTATTTTTACATTTATCATTGCTGTCATCTATCACCTATCAATATTTTTTTATGTTATAGAACTCTGTGTGTGTGTGTGTGTGTGTGTGTGTGTGTATAATATGAAGCACCAAACAGGTAATCATTTTATAAAACCTGAATATATTCATGTAAATTGAGAATATACTGTATAGAAGTAAATCAGAATACTGTTTTCATAGAAAACCAATGAGAGCTTATGTCTACTGACATGCCTAATAATACAGATATATTTATATTGACGTAAACTTTATATTCAGATTTGCGTTTATACTTCAAGAATTTTTTTAATATACATTTAGAATTAATATAGTCAGAATAATAGCTATATAGTCACATTTACATTTATATACCCCTCTATATAACTTATTACTATATTTCAAATTTATTTCTAGTTATTAAAACTTTAAAATATATATTCAGATTTACTTCTTTAAATATATTCATGACTTACCTTTTTTCTATTGAGTTGTCTCTCTATTTTCATATGTATAATCTACATATTGCAGTTATTCATATATTCAGAATTATAACTACATATTCACTGTTTACATTCAGACTTATAAATATATTCAGATTTACCTCTGTTTATGAATTACATTTATATATTGTCTTTATATACTGATTTATATTTATATATTCTGATTTATAATTAAATATTCTGATTTACTTCTCCATATTCAGATGTACAACTACATATTCTGATTTACATTTATATATTCAGATTTATTCTTAATAAATTCTTAAATTTATAACTATATATTAAGATTTGCCTATATATATTTACGAATTACATTTATATGTAAATCTTTTGGTCTTTAAATTCTGATTTACAATTATATATTTTGACTTCTAAATAAATATTCTGATTTACTTCTATATATTCAAGATTTACATTGATATATTCAGATTTTAAAAAATATATTACGATTTACTTTATTCTGATTTACTTTTTTCTATATTCAGATTTATAAAAATATGTTGATTTACTTTATATATTTACATTTTACATTTATATATTCTGAATTACATTTATATATTCAGCTTTATAAAAAATATATTCTGATTTACTTCTATATATTCACATTTTACATTTATACATTTAGATTTATAAAAAATATATATTCTGATTTACTTCTACATTTTCACATATTACATATTCTGATTTATGAAAATATATTCTGATTTACATCCTTATATGCACATATTGCATTTATATATTCTGATCTACACTGATATTCAGATTTATGAAAATATTTTGATTTACTTCTATATATTCACATATTACATTTATATATCCTGATTTACATTTATATATTCTGATTTACATTGATGTACAGTATTCAGATTTATAAAAAATATATTCTGATTTTTACTTATTATTTTATATTATACATTTTACATTTATATATTCTGATTTACATTGATGTACAGTATTCAGATTTATAAAAAATATATTCAGATTTACTTCTATATATTCACATTTTACATTTATATATTCTGATTTACATTTATATATTCTGATTTACATTGATGTACAGTATTCAGATTTATAAAAAATATATTCTGATTTACTTCTATATATTCACATTTTACATTTATATATTCTGATTTACATTGATATATACAGATTATATAAAAGTATATTCTGATTTACTTCTGTATGTTTACATTTTGCATTTTATATATTCAGATTTACTTCTATATATTCTGATTTACGTCTATATATTCACATTTTACATTTTTATATTCAGTATTTTATTTATATATATATATATATATATATATATATATATATATATATATATATATATATATATATATATATATATATATATATAATTATTTCCTGTTTGGCGTTTATATATATATATATATATATATATATGCTGAATTGTTTAAACACTGCTACAAACAATGTGGATGGGTGACTCTGAATCATAAATATCCAAATAACTATCTTTTATGAATATATAAAACATTTACAATCAAGTGTTTTACCATCCTATGCAGGCAGAAAGAATTGGGGTCTTTTAGAAGGACTCGTTGACGAGTGCGACACATTTATTGATGAAGATGATCAATAAGCGGAGATGGCCACAGCTAGATCACAACAATTGCCATCAAATATCTCTCACTCACTGTCAAATTTCTCCAAAGAGCTCGTTCACATCGCTGCACATTGTGTTCTGCCAGCCATATTCAACTCTTGAATGAAAGTCATGAAGTTCAGCGAGACAAACGGTCACATTTTGAGTTGGGGCTGATTCTCATAATTACCATGACAGCGTAATGGCCCTCATCTATGCTCAATTTATAATATCTTCCCATATACTGTAATCAGCCTCAGTCGCAGGGCTGAAACGCATCATTAGCACCTATTTCTGTGATGCTTTACTCGCAGTGTTTCGGTGCAGAACTGAGCACGACCCCGTCATGAGGAAAATTCACATATTATCAATTAAAACCCTTTTGTAGTACACACTACTGCTCTTGTGCAAACACACATCTCGATTCCAGAAAGGACACGTTCCTGTGAGTTGTGAGAAGAGTGCATGAACTCGTGGTATGCCATTAGAGATAATGCCCAGCCATGAGAGCACTGTTTGCTTTACATACATTTACATTCATAGCATCAATGAACTACAGCGATCTAAAGCATTTCTATTAACCCTGCTGATGGTGCGCTGAATACACAATGTGTTTTTCGTCTATAACAAGGCCATTTTAAGATTGTTTTTAACTGTGAAATTGAAATAAGAATTAGGTTTTTATTTTATGAAGAAATCATAAGTGGTGATTACTTTTGCATGGTAGAATGTTGTGGATGGTTTCCGGGATGTTGCCCATGTAGTTCTGAATGTTTCCAGGGTGTTTTGAGTGTTTTGATATGGTATAAAATTTTAAATCATTCAGAATAAGGCAGTAGAAAGAGGAGGATGAGTTACATATAACAAAATATTTAGGCTTGTTGGTTTGTTCAGTACACTAAATAACATTTCTATTATTATTTTAGATAAGTGTACATTCAAATAGTATCTGCAACAGACATTTACTTGAACCATTTAGGGTTAATATTGTTGACTAAAACTAAAGCCATTACTTTTAATAAAATAACCTTTAAGTGAAACTAAATAAAATATAAAATTAAAATTATACTTGAAAAGATTTTTGTCATTTGCATAATGTATATCTTGACATAGTAAAATAACCAAAACTAAAACTGAAATAAAAATGACTACTATAGTTTTATTTTTATTACTATAGTAATTACTGCTAAATTTATAGACATATGAAAAAAAGCAATATTAAAACTGAAAAAATATAAACTATCAATAATAAAAACAATAAAAATATTATTACAAACTATAATAGTATTTCAGTGATACTAAGATAAACCTAACAGAACTACTGAAATTGAATTGAATTATTTATTTAATATATTTTTTTTCTATTTCCTTTTTATACTTAGATTGTAATTATCTTTCTTTCTTTCTTTCTTTTAAATGTACTATAAATATAAATATTGGGGGGGGAAATGATTTTTACATGCATACAGTGTTGGTTATAATATCTTAAATGTTATATATATATATATATATATATATATATATACTTAATTTATTATAATTTTAAATACCCTATAAATCTAATTCATTATTTTTTATTTACCTTTTCATACATGGATACAGTAATAATTTATTATAAAATAATTTGCTTACTATTATTTTACTATTATTTACTATTACTATTATTTGCTTACTATTATTTAAATAGAGTAGACACTACTTTTAAATATACAACAATTATATAATTTCTTCATTTTATATTTATTTACTTTTATGCATACATACAGTGTAATTTTGTGAGTTGTAATAACATTTTGTGATTTCAAGTTATTAAAAAAATGGTAATTTATTATTAATAATGCATGGATTCAGTAATAATTTATGAAATGATCAAATTGCTGTTTATTCATTTAAACATACTTCTTTTAAATATGCTATATTTCCTTCTTTATTTTTATTAACTTTTTTATGCATACACAGCGTAATTTCGTAATTTAAAATAATATTATTTTGTAATTGCATTTATTATTAATAATTTGATGACGTTTTTAAAAAATACTATAAATATATAATTATTTCTTTATTTTTATTTACCTTTCTGTGCATAAATACAATGTGGTTTAAAAAAACCAAACCACACGATTTCAAAAACAAATTTACACTTGGAAATGTTTTAGGAAATTAATAATAATAATAATGTTGTTTAGTTGGAAAAAACACAAGAAATCAATATTGTCTTTCTCTTTTGGCAATATATAATATTTCGGTAACACTTAACAATACGGTGTCATTTGTTAAAATTAGGTAATGTATTACCTAACATGAACAATGAACAATAAATTTGTTGCACTATTTATTAATCTTTGTTAATGTTAGTTAATAAAAATACAGTCATTCATTGGTAGTTCATGTTAGTTCATAGTGCATTAACTAATGTTAACAAACAAACAAAATTAAAATTATTAACTATAGTTAATAAATGCTGTAGAAGTATTGTTCATTATTAGTTCATGTTAACTAATGTAGCTAACTAATGAACCGTATTATAAAGTGTTACCAATATGTCTTAAGTAAGAAATAATGTTTGAGAGAATTTTATGTATGTTTTGGTTATTGTTTTTTATGTAAAAATACAGTTTCAGCCAAAGAACCAAATCCCTGAAAAAAAGTTATTATAAAGTTAAAGTTAGGATAATTATTAATAATATTTAATAAGTTCACATATTGTGACTATTAGCACCATGGTTTGTGCAAGAAGACAGAGTTTTAAAATAAAGCATTAAAGTTGATTAATGATGTCTATAAAAAATGGCATTAGTATTCACTGGCCTGCAGACATCTCTGTGCTGTGTGTGTGTTGTTTGGCGAGTACAGTAATGTTTGTATATCTTCTCTCCTGCTCTCCTCAGTGCTTTAAGAGAACAAGCAGTGTGGGGGTTGCTGAGCCAACACATGGCACACCTCCAGCTCCCTTCTCTTACTCAGACAGTTTCAGGCAATGTACACACACACACACACACACACACTTGTACGCATGCTGCTTTTCCCAGGAACATTCAAATTTGTATGCTGCTTTCTTACTAAGGGATGGAAATGTGCAGCTCTGAAAAATTCAGATTAAACTCCGTTTAATATTTTTAAACTCAATTAATACATGAGTTGAGGCGTGTCGAAATACACAGGAGCATTCTTGATGGATTTTGCATCTGGGATGGAGTTATTTAGCAGTCTCAAGAGGGCAGAAGGCTCTATTATGTGTCACATGTAATGGATCTTGATTTATCCTGCTTTGTTTTCATGTCTTAACACAACCTTCATTGTGTCAGACCTGCACTTGATCAATGCCAGGCTCCAAGGTGAATAAGGGGCCATGATGCTACACTATAAACTACCTGATTTGTTTGCATTAAATATTCTGTTTCAACTCCATAACCAGCAGATGTTAAAATGAGGATAGTGCTGTTGCTAATGTGCTCAAAATAATCTGAACACCATAAATGTAATTATGTAATTTCTTTTTTTATTTATTTATTTTGTGTATATGCAGGATATTATGAAATATTTTATTTATTTACTATACAATAATGTTCTTATTTATACATGGTGTGATTATGTAATAATTTGATGACCTTGCTTTCTTTCTTTCTGTACCCTTATTTGAAATATACTATAAATATAAATATTGAAAAAAAAAACAACTCTTTTTTTACATGCATACAGTATTGTTTATTATATTTGAATGTATTCATTTGTTTACATTTTTTTTAAAAATCCTATAAATCTAATTCATTATTTTTATGTACTTTTAAATACATGGATTCAGAATTCATGGATTAATAATTTTTTATGAAATAATTTATTATTTATTTGTTTATTTATTTATTGAAATAGTTCTTTAAATATGCTATATTTACATTTTTATGTATTTATTTAGTTAAAATTTTAAATATACTATGAATGTAATGTAAATATAATAGATAATGATGATAAGATAAGATGAAATATACTATAATTATATTTGTATGCATTTATTTATTTATGTATTTATTTATTTATACTTTTAATTCATTATCATTTACTTTTATTTATTGAAATAGATGCTTCTATTAAATATACAAAAACTATAATTATGTATTAAGTAAAAAATTATGTATATATAAATTATACTTTTAAGTTATTATAATTACTTATTTTTATTTAGTTATATATATATATATATATATATATATATATATATATATATATATATATATATATATATATATATATATATACTTTTAATTAATTGTAATTTTAAATATACTATAAATCTAATTAATTATTTTTGTTTAATTTTTTAATGCATGGATTCAGTAGTAATTCAGTAGTAATTCAGTAGTAATTTATTACTATGTATTTATATATTTATACTTTTAATTCATTATAATTTTAAATATACTCTAAATCTAATTAATTATTTTTATTTAATAATTTTATTTAATTTTAATGCATGGATTTAGTAATGATTTATTATAAAATAATAAATTATCTTACTATTTTTTCATTTATCTATTTATTAAATAGATATTTCTATAAAAGATACTATAATTATTTATTATGTATTTATTTACTTAAATAGATATTTCTGAAAAATATACTAGAATTATTTTTATGTATTTATTTATACATTTATACTTTTAATTCATTATCATTAAATATACGATAAATCTAGTTAAATATTTTTATTCACGTTTTAATGCATGGATTGAGTAATTTATTATAAATAATTAGGTTCCTATTCATTCATTCATTCATTCATTTACTTAAATACTTCTATTAAATATACTATAACTATATTTTATGTATTTATTTATATATTTATACTTCTTAATTCATTATCATTTTAAATATACTATAAATTGAATTATTTATTTTATCTACTTTTTAAGCATGGATTCAGTAATAATTTATTATAAATATTTATTTATTTATTAAAATAGATACTACTTTTTAATATACTATATTATATCATTTCTTAATTTAATTTTATTTACTTTTCATCCATACATACAGTGTAATTTCATAAATGATATTATTTTGTAATTAATATCTGTATGCATAAATACAGTGTAGTTTAAAAGGCCAAACCACATTATTTCAAAAACAAATTTACACCTGGAGATATTTTAGGATTTTCAAAACTGAATATGTAAAATAAAGAAAAATGATGAAATAACAGGACTAAGAGATGGCACATTAATGCAACTGTTATTAAGCCAAAATTTGATATTAATAACCTAATGTTAGTGTAATCTTTTAACTACAGGCATCATAAACTCATCTTCTTAAAAAAGTACCAGATATGGGTGCATTTAACGTGACCACAATTTAATAAACACCTCGTAAGTTATTAATTGTTTCATTAAATTTAATTTTCAAGGTGAATAAAACAGAAAAAATAAAATAAAAATGCAAATGGATGCATTTTTCACTAGCTATCTTTGACATTTGGACCCATCTATGCATGCTCAGTCCTGAATGATTAATTTAGGTGACTGAGCGCCCCATAGTTACTTACTCATGCTTACTAATATGTTGATTGTGACAGACAGTGGTGCTCCAGGGGGAACAGCTTTTACTTTAATGCAGCGCTGTAAGCCATTGTGACTTTGCCTTGCAAAATGGGGGTCGACATGTAATTCCTGTGTTGAGATGTAAAGTACGGCTCTGCTTTTCAAGGAACTGTTTGCAACAGGGATCTGTAAAGATTGGATGCTAGTTAGTCATCATCGTCACTACACGCTGGGAGAAATGTAGCTGGTTTCTTGCTCAGCCCCTCCGAGGCAAATCTGAAGAGAATGAAGCTATTTTTGAGGCAGAGAGAAACGTTCATGCATAGCAAAAAGACGGATTATCCATACAGACAAATATAGAGATGTATCAGGTGGATTAACGACAGTGATTATGCTGAAAATGCGCTGCCAAGCACGCTGATTTGGTGAAACACGTTTTTCAATCACTCTGCTTTCTGTTTAACAAGCGCCTCTCTTTTAGTCTCTTGAACGTTCTGTATTTTCAGCCCCTTTGTTTGTTTACTTGATGTATTTGTGCATTTGAGTAAAAATGGTTATAGAAATGAGCAGAAGGATGCAGCTCAAGAAAGTGTTAAGAACATATTTCACAACAAAATGAAAATAAAAAGTGCATTTTTACTGGAAGCAACTATTACGATTTTTTGAATGCATTGTGATTAGATTTTTATGACAATTAAGCATTATCGTTACTGTTCTGATTTTTCAGTGATTGAAAAAAACTGGAATTACACTAAAATTTTATATTGCCATATAATATTGAGAATTTGGAAGGAAAATGTAGTTAACTGTCATAAGGTATCATGTAAAACTAATCTTGATAGCACTAAACAAACGAAAATCTTCACATTAATAATTTATAATTATTTTCTTTTGATTTGGGGGTGAAATATATGGTAGCCTTTTTCCGCCACTGAATAAAAAAAGGTTATTGCGAATTTTTGACTTTTTTTCTTAGAATTGCATGATACAAACTAACAATTCTGACTTTTTTTTTCTCAGAAGTATGATATAAAATATAAATATAAATATAAATATAAATATAAATATAAATATAAATAGAATTCCACAATTGTGAGTTATAAAATTTAGAATTGCGAGATATAAACTCATAATTCTGGGAAATTAAGCAAGAATTGATATAAACTCACAATTCAGAGTTTTTTTTTCAGAATTGTGTAAGATAAACTTGCATTTGCAAGTTATGAAGTCAGAATTGCGAAATAAAAATGTGCAATTCTGATTTTTTTTTCCTCAGAATTCCGTAATATAAACTCGCAGTTGTGAGTTATAAAGTCAGAATTTGTGAGACATAAACTCGCAATTCTAAGAAATGAAGTCAGAATTGATATAAACTCACAGTTTTTACATTTTTTCCTCAGAAAATTGTAATATAAAGTCACAGTTATGAGTTATGAAGTCAGAATTGGGAGATAAAAACTTGCAATTCTTTATTTTATTTTCTCAGAATTGTGTAATATAAACTCACAGTTGCAAGTCATAAAGTCAGAACTGCGAGGCATAAACTCACAATTCTAAGATATGAAGTCAGAATTGATAAATTCGCAGTTTTCTCAGAACTGCATAATATAAAGTCGCAGTTGCGAGTTATAAAGAATAGATATAAACTGTCAATCCTGACTTTTTTCACTCACACAAAAAAGTCTCACAATTCTGACTTTATAACACAATACCCTTTTTTCAGTGCAATATAGACTTGCAAATCTTTTTTTTTTTTTTTTTCTCAGAATTGCAAGACATAAACTTGCACGTTTGTATCACAATTCTGAGGAAAAATCATAACTGTGAGCCCTTTTTATTTTTTATTTAATGGTGGCTTCCATAGAAATGTGACCTGGGCATCAATAATTTGATGACAATTTATTTATTTATATTTATTATAAATTTATAATAATATTGCGTAATTAAATGTATTATTAAACTTTGACTTTATATAGTACATTTTTTTAAATATACTAAAAATAGAATTATTTTTTATTTATCCTTTTATAGTGTGGTGTAAAAGTCTGAGACTACACTGCAATTTGTGATTCAAAATATAAACCTGGACATGTTTTAGTATCTTCAATAAATAAAATATGTAGAGAGAAACATGACACAACAAGAATAAAAGCTATTATCCGTGTGGCTGTCATTAAAACAAAAGCTGGACTTTTTAGTCCAAGTGTTAAGAAATTATGAAATTCACATTTCAGTTTTCTTAATTCATCTTTTCACATAATGTTTATATATTCACTTAGAAATAAAAATCTGAACTAATGTTACCAAAATGTTCTCAAATTCAACAACCAAATGTTAAGAATTTGAGAAAACAATGCTGAAATGCTCTGAAAGATGTGAATGGATTTTAATCAAGCTGTTAAAGCTGTGTACGTGCGCACCTATTTTTAGGTCAGACTTCAAGGGAGAAAATATTCTCTCAGGCCTCTGAAGTGCTCGATACATCCTTTGCTTTCCACTGCGTCAGTTATGGAAGGACCATTAGAGCGTTTGTCATTAAACTTCTCCCAGTGAAGCGCTTAATGAACTGAGAGCCGCAGCTCCAGTCCAGCAGTTCAACTAATCCAGGAGAGTCTCTATGGATGCCATCACCTACAGCAACAAAGCCAGAGGCTGTTCTCTTGTGGGACAGAGTAGGCATATTCATGCTCGGTTATAATGTCCTCACCCATCCCTCCCCTTTTTTAATTGGCTACGCTCCTCTGTTTTCCTGTACGTGCTAATCTAGAGGACGGGAAGTTCTCCCCATAGAAACCAAGAGGGATTCAAAGACAGTTCCTGGATCAGTTAAGGACATCATCAGCAGATGTAGAGCCAGTAGAGTTTAACAGTGACCATCCAATTTACAGCCGCATTTGTTCCGGATGTACTTTTCCCCATTCATTTTCTCATTCCACTAGGATTTAAAATAAAAATTAAAAAGAGTACCATAACCAAACCAACCAGCTGTGAGATGAATCACAACCTTACAGCATTTAATTTAAAGCAAAAAAGTATTTACAAATCTGAGGGGGAAAAAACAAACATGTTTTTATAAACTATTGGTCTGTTTTTAGATATTTATATACAATTTAATTTGCAATATAGTTGATTGCAGCTGAATATGTACTTCTCTGATTGGTTGATCATTTTGATTTGAACCAAAAAAAACTAATCATTTAAAGCTCTAAGTTTTGTTTATAGAAAATAAATATTTTAAAGTTTATTGCAAAATCTGAATTTAAAATATTGAAATATTTTGAGAGTGGCTCAATAACATAATTTGCAATGTTTCACTGAAATGGGCGGAGCTAAAGATCTCTTGATCAGAACGCTCTGATTGGTGGAATTTTCTGTACAGCATCATGGGTAATGTAGTTTTTCACAACAGATTCCGCTATAAAACGTTGAATTATCATGAACAGATGGGTGCAATAAAAGCAAGAGTGTAATCCTAAACATACTTTTAGCAGATATATGCACTTAAAATTAACATGCCCCTATAATGCCTTTTTTTAGGTTCCTGATATTGTTTCATAAGTCTCCTACAATAGGTTTACATGCATGCAAGGTCAAAAAACACTTTTGCTTTTCTCAAAATATGCTTTAACATTACCTCATTTTCCAACGGTTTTCAAACGATTCGTTCGAAGCAGTTCAAAGATTCAGTTTCTCTAAACCCCTCCTTTTCGTGAGCCTACTTATCTGATTGGTTGACGGCCCAGTCTGTTGTGATTGGTTTACTGGGTAAAACAAATTTACTTTCACAACGTAATACACAGGGTCGTACATATTCTCCCTTTATTATGGCTGTGATAAGCCAAATAGCTTTTTCAAACAATAGACAACATTTTTAACCATTTCATAGGGACTTGAAGTACTAATTTGTGACTTATACAGAAGCACATCTCATCTTAAATCTCTTGCTTGGTCTATCAAGGTTTAAATAATATTTTATTTAATTTCTCTATCTAGACCACTTCTGTCCACCATAGGGATGCTTTGTTGAAGGAATGAGAATCTCAAGGATACAGCTTTTGTTCGCTTTCGAGTTGAAAAGCATGATGTTACGAGCAAAAGAAACACATGGCCACCAAAACACAGTGGGTTCAAATTCTTGACCTTGACAGCCTACTCCTACTGAGCAGAAGAGAAACAGTAACGGCCTGCAGGGTGACCATCTCGTCACGTTTTTTGTGCCAGTGGCCTTCGTGATGAATTCATGGCCTAATTTAATCTGCAAGTACTAAACACTACAGCTTAGAGCAGCCAGAGAGTGATTCAGCAGCCTCTGTACGACTAAAGGGAAAGAAGAGCTCAATTTATTTGAAAACACTGTAATCTGGCCAACATTTTTCAATGAAATAGACAGAAGCTTTGTGTGCCTGAAACATGCAACCTTTGGAAATGTTCTGCAAGCTTACTGCATATAGTGAATTGTGCCATTTCTAATGCTAATATTTATTGACCCGTGTTCTACATTTTAGATATTTAACTGAATTGCATAATTAATTTTTAGACATTACGAGCCTATATGGAGATTATTCTTTATTTATAAACCGTGTTATTGATCTGATTCAGCTCCACATTTTGGCACCGCGAGTGTAAACAGCACTTGCAATACTATGGTAGTTTTCTCTCCACCCGAGCTCCGAGATCAAAGTAAGTCGCTGATTCGTGGCCACTGGGCAACTTCCGCTCGGCCATCCGCAGACTAATCACCAGGCGGCCGTCTGACAGATTACAGCCCTTCTGGACGTGGCGGTCACAGCCAAACCCACAGGGAACTCTGGCTAATCTGAAATGCCCCGTGAGCATATGTGTAAAGTCCATCGATCTAGAGCTCTAAACTTTGCTCTTGTATTATTCCACCTTTCCTTGTTCATTTATAGTCTGTTCATTGTATCACCCATCAATCATCGAGAAACGGAGGGTGTCGACACAGCGAGTTCTGCCTTTCAGTTGTCTGTTGAAGATGTGGATAATTGAGAGTCAAAATAGTGCAATCGCTAAAACTGGCAGGACAAAGAACTCGCAGTTTGTAATTAATAGCAAAGGGATTAGCAAACTCATGCTACATAAATGAGCTTGTGGATTTCTCAGCTGAAATATTAATTTTTAGGAGACAGTTTTGTCTTGTTTATGATAAAAATAAACTGCATTGTGCAGGTTTCTAGAAACAACTCCAAAATGACCAAGGTCTTTATGTTTATGCAGACAAGGTTATCTGGTACTGAGAGGATTATGTTTGTAAATAAGGATTTGAATAATGTGAATAGTATGACAGGATGTTTGGCGCTTGATAATGGCACATTTATTTACCGTTTTCTCACGTTGTGTCAGTTTTCATCCATATAAAATGTCTCCAAGTTCGCAAGGTCAATTTTATACTCATTAGCCAAGGATTAAGGTATTTTGTTTTAGGTGGAATTAGTGTTTCCAAAAACTAGAAACCAATTCTCATTCTACAACCTTGCTTCATGTACAAAAATAAAATAATATTAACCTAGGAAACACATGCCTCTTCCTACATTTTTGCCAACTCCAGAAACATACCTACAGTATACATACAATTCATTGCAGTTTCCAGCTCAAATTAACACTAGAGGCAGTAAAACGGAAGCATTTTTACACCTTTTTGAACAAATCCTTGGACAATAACACATCCTGACCTCAATATGTTTTTACCGTAGCACATGATTTGAAAACTAATGCATTTTGATGTTTGTATCACATAACCAGGTCCATATATATGGCTTTTCAAACATAGTAAACTTGCTCAGTAGCTCACCCGGTACAACATTTGCAATTGCAATGCAAAGCAATAAAAAAGCTCGAAGACTTGTGCAAGCAAGCTAAATTTGCACGGTTGCTTTAGCAAATACATTTTTATCTTAAGTTTGCATTTGTTAACACTATTGTTATGATTACGGTAGGATTCATATCACAGGCTCACTGGAAATACATGCCTCTACCTACAATTTTAGCAAACTCCAGAAACATACCTATAGTGTACATACAACTCACTACTGTTTCCAGCTCAAATTAACACTAGAGACAGTAAAATGCATTTTAATTCCTTTTCACCCAAATTATAAGTACAGATCAGTTTATCGATTAAGAAAGACTTGTTTTCGCATGGTTCCTTGGAGAATAACATGTCCTGACCTCAATATGTTTTTACCATAGCATGTGATTTGTAAACGAATGCATTTTAATGTTTGCATCACATAACCACTTCCATAAGTATGGCTTTTCTAACATAGTAAACTTGCTTAGTAGCTCACCCGGTACAGCATTGCAATTGCAATACAAAGCGATGAAAGAGCTCAAAGACTTGTGCAAGCTAAAATGGCATGGTTTGTTTATCATGCATTTTTTTTCTTAAGTTCGCCTTTGTTAACACTATTGTTAGGATTACGGTAGGGTTTATAACCCAGGCTTGCCTCTCCCTACATTTTTGCAAACTCCAGAAACATGCCTACATATGCAATTCACTGCAGTTTCCAGTTCAGATTAACACTAGTGACAGTAAAATATCAAACTTTTCTTATTCCGTTTCATGCAAATTATAAATTCAGGGCAGTTTATCGATTAAGAAAGACTTGAATTTTCAAGTAAACTTGCTCAGTAGCATTGTACAGCATTGCAATTGCAATGCGAAGTGTAAAGTCACGATAAAAGAGCTCAAAGACTTGTGCAAGCAAGCTAAAATGGCATGATTGCTTTAGCAAATACATTTTTATCTCAAGTTTGCATTTGTTAACACTATTGGTTAGGATCAGGGTACGATTTAGTGTGGGTAGTACATTATTTTTAAATGTGAGCATTAAAGGGATAGTTCACCCAAAAATGAAAATTCTGTCATTATTTTTGATTATATATTTTTGATTAAATCTGAGAGCTTTCTGACCCTGTATAGACAGCAACACAACTGACACGTTCACGGCCGAGAAAAGTAGTAAGGACGTTGTAAAAATAGTCCTTGCAACATCAGTGGTTCAACCGTAATGTTATAAAGCTATGAGAACTTTTTGTCCGCAAAGAAAACAAACACAATGACTTTTTATTCAGCGATATCTTCTCTTCTGTGTCAGTCTTCAACAACCTTGCATAAAACATCCCATTTCCACTCACTGAACATTTCATTTTGTCAAGCCCTCTTGTCACACAGAGACCACTTTTTTACAATCCAACTAATGGACAAAAAGTCCTGTCCCACTTTTTTTTCCCCCTACAAAATATCTTGTTTACAACACATTACAGAAGTGAAATATGTCACAAATTCTGTTTCATGTTGACTTTACCCTGCTCTGTCAACATGCAATTACATATACTGTTATTTGGTATATCTCAGCTCCTTGACTGCTGAATGAAAGAGGTCAACAAAAGATCTAGTCTCTAACTGTCAGAACGGCTATTGATGGTTCACCTACCACGGAGGAAAAGGTCTCTTAGCTTTGTGAAAGAAAATATAATGATCATGGATGTCAAAATGCCAAATCGCAGTTGAGAGATTTCTCAGCTGCTCCCTCCGCTCCTCTGGCGTGTGCTGTAATGGCGTCCTTGTTCATGTCAGGCCCAGATGGTTTGCATGATGACACCATTTCCAATTTCCATTTTTTATTGCCTAGACACATGGAAATGTCTTCTCTAGAGGAGATTACATCAGTGGTGTGCAGAGAAGTGAATGCTGTGTTGTGGTCACAATTTAAAGTCCATGAAGTACAATAAATACAATGAAGGTTAACGCTCAAGCAGTTTAAATGTAAGTACAGAGATGATACAAATTGCTCCATCCCACCTTAATAGTGTCTGATTACAGCAGTGACAGTTAATTACTCTTAACAATTCATTTCCTCTGCGTATCCCACTCTGGGGTAAAGACTAAATTACCGCTTAGGATGTTAGTATGTCATTACAGGTCCTGTTTTTAGCAAGGTCCCAAGACAACAATCATCAAGCTATCAAACGAACGTTTTGCATAAGAAGCAGCTTCCGTAATGTATGTAGCTTTAAAGGGACACCCAAAAGTTAAAATGAAGATATTTTTAATGAAATCCCAGAGCTTTCTGACCCAGCACTTAACTACCATGTTCAAAGGCCCAGGAAAGTAGTAAGGACATTGTTCAAATAGTCCATGTGACATCAGTGGTTCAACCTTAAATACCTTAATTTGTGTTCTGAAGATGAAAAAAGCTCTTACGGGTTTGGAACGACATGATGGTGAGTAATTAATGACAGAATTTTCATTTTTGGGTGAACTATCCCTTTAAAGTAATGAGCTGTCAAGTAATAAAATATTTTTGTCTGCCACTATAATACAATGATACTGTTTAATCTTCATTTGGGGCTTGTCTTAGATAATGATGTACCAATATGTCATTTAATTGTAGTAAATGTGATAAATTAAAATATCATTATATTAATTCATATCATGTAATAAATTTGAATGCATGATTTAAATTAAATGTGATTATTTATGTGATTTAATGTAATTAAATTAGCTAGCAGATCATATTAATTAAATATGTAATTAATTGCAATTTATTAAATTTAATTTTAATTTTATTTATTAATAAAAATTTAATTTTAAAATTAAATTACTGATATGTGATTAGTTGAATGTGGATTTGTGATACTAGAAATATGTAACTAAATTACAATAATATTTTATGAATGTTTTTATTTTTAAAATTGTATTTAAAGGTATTGATGTGATTAATTGCATGATATGTAATTAATTGCAATAATATGTAATTATTTTAAATGCATAAATGCATTATTTATTCATGCAATTAAATTTGCATTTAAAAAAACATTTTTAAATAACTGATGAATGATTAGTTGAATGTTAATTTGTGATAGTAGATAATATGTGAATGATTAATTAATCAGAATGTAATTAACTCAAACTCAAATAACTCACGATAATATTTTATATATATTTTCATTTTTTTTTATTTTATTTATAAGCACTGATGTTTTTACATATGTCATTAATTGCAATGAAATAAATTACCATATGTAATTATTTTAAATATACAAATGCCTTTATTTATTCATGCAATTAAAATTTAATTTAAAAAATTCATTTTCAATTTTGAATGTTGATTTGTGATAGCAGATATATGTAATTAATTAACTGAAATGTAATAACGATAACATTTATTAACCTTTTGATTTTTAAACTGAATTAAAAGTACTGATGTGATTAACTGCATGACATGTGATTCATTGCAATTAATCCAGTTACCATATGTAATTATTTTAAATATATGAATGCATTTTTATTTATTCATGTAATTAAATTTGAATTTAAACATTGAATTATTAATGCTGTATGTGATTAGGTGATTGCTGATTTGTGATAGTAGACATGTGATTAATTGCATGATATGTGTTTAATTGCACAGCATATTCATTATACCATGTAATTAATTGGATTACACGAATGCATTTCTAATTGACTGACCCAAATAATAATAGTAGACTAGCTTTATAAAATCCTTTTGGTTTCTTTTTTCTTCTTCTTCTTCTGTTCTTTTTCTTTTTAAATCCAATGCTTGACTCTCTTTGGTCTCTGAAGCACTAAGCAGTTTCTGAGTTGAGTGCACTGAGATCTGGAGGATTTGGAGAGTGAGATCATAATTCGCCTCTTTGGGCACCTTTACGCATCACGGCAGATTATTTCCTGTCATGTTCATTGACAGCTTCCTGCTGCTCATTTTTGGTGCTTCCTTTTGATCTTACAAAATCCCTAAGCTGCTGAAGTTACTGAACCAGGCCGTCTTCATCCGAAGCCGAAACGCCAAAAGCATTTGCAGTTTTCGAGCTGAACGTCCCGTCCGTCGCTAAAAACAAGTGATTTTGGCTTCTGCGGAGTCTCTGGCTTTCATATCGCGTATAATAGAAGTCGCGTCATCTTTTGTGACTTTCTTGCTGGTGTAGTCGGTTTCCTGGTGTGCTGACTGACAAGTACAAATGAGTGTTGTGTATATCCCACAGACTTCTGAAGTTTTGCTGATGTCACTCGCCAGCAGATAAGCATTATGAGAGTGCAGGAAATGTTCTAACCTCCCTTTGTTCAATTTCACACACTTTATGAAATGTCAGGTCTCGGTTCTCATCCGAGCGAGACGCAAGCAAAAACAACACGAGCTGCCGTGACGCTTGAGCGTTACCTGTTCTGTTGATTCTAGACATCAAAACAAAACACAAGCTTTGATCTCACGCCAGTTGAGAATCCAGGGATTCTTTTTGGGCAGTGTTACTCAGGCTCAGACACATTTTCCAGATAGTACTGGAGTAATTTACTCCTCAGTGTTCACTAATGGAGACTTCTTGATCTCCTGACCTCTCTTGGCATCCCCAAAATCAATATGGCACTTAATGGAGTCAAAGCCTTAAAGGCCATGTCTGTTAATTCTTTTTTACATTTAAGGTTCCCTCGCCACAGGAAAGGATTTCATTTGGACTGTTTGATTTGTTGGATCAGCTGTGTAAGCCGTAATAAGAACATTAAACATCACAGACTGACCTTAACTGAGAAATTGACCCTTACACATCTTTCTTTACAGTATAGGTCAGAATGCTTGGGTTAAATGACAGACACACTGGGAGACTCTGAATACCATGTGAACGCATTGTAATCTAAGCTCAAATGTGTATGAGAAGTATTTCAGCTGGAGATGCACAATACATCGGTATCATATTTTGGTTATCAGCCGATATTATTTCCTTTATTTTTAACATTTATTACATTATTGACAATACTTTATTTTAAGGACCCGTTCTCACTTTTAACTAGTTGCTTATTAGCATGCATATTACTGGCTGTTAATTAAAACAACGGTAACACTTTAGAATAGGAATCAGTCATTCACTATTAACTATGAGTTTTCCCTCAATAAATTCCTAATTTGCTGCTTATTAATGGTTAGTAAATTAGTTGTTAAGTTTAGGATTAGGAATGTAGAATAAGGTCATGTAGAATAAGGCATTAATATGTAATACTAATAAATAGCTAATATTCTAGTAATATGCATGCTAGTTAAGAGACCGTAAAATAAAGTGTTACTAACAACTACCTTCTAACTATTGATAAGCAGCAAATTAGGAGTTTGAGGCAGAAGTCATAGTTAATAGTTAGTTAACAGTGGAAATTATTATATTATGTAATATACAAGTTATATATAAAGTTTGGGATTAGTATTTGTTTAAATTACTATTATTATTCAATTTAATTTATTAATTTATTTTTGCAAAATACAAGGCTTATTTTTATATAATATACAAGGTGTATATAAAGTTTGAGGTTAGTGCTTTTTTTCGATAGTTACTATTATTTATTTATTTATTTATTTATTTATTTATTTGCATTAAAAATACAAAGCTTATTTTTAAATAATATACAAGGTGTTTATAAAGTTTGGGGTTATTCTGTTTTAATTATTATTATTGTTATTATTATTACTTGAATTAAATTAATCAAAAATGAAATGAAAAGTAGAATATTAGCAAAGATTTATTTATTTGTTTATGCAAACACAAGGCTTATTTTTATATAATATACAACGTGTATATAAAGTTTGGGGTTAGTACATTTTTTTTTTAAATAATTAATTATTATAATGTGCATTAAATTGATCAAATAAATTACATGATTTAATTTAATTTAATTTAATTTAATTTAATTTAATTTAATTTAATTTTTAATTTAATTTATTTTTTTTTATTTAATGTAATTTATTTAATCTTTAATGTAATTTAATTTAATTTAATTTAATATATAATTTAATTTTGTTTAATTTAATTTTATTTATTTTATTTTATTTTATTATATTTTATTATTTATTCATTCATTCATTCTTTCATTGTTAATCAAATACAAATAAAAGCAACCATGATGAGCATGAGACGTCTTTCAAAAAAAAAAAAAATTAAATTAAATTAAATGAATAAATAACCAACCCCAATTTTTTGAATGGTAGTTTCATTCATTCATTCATTCATTCATTCAATTATTCATTTGGTTTTTAGTGTTTTATTTTCTGTTCATTTAGAGAAAATAGTATAGAATTTTATATAATTTGTCATATTCTGTAATGTTATGGCTGATAACCGATAAATGACTCCTATAATATTGTATTGGCTCAGATTTCAACCTTTAACATAAACTCTAACTCCATCTTCAAGATTTAAATTTAGTCTTGCTTGGTCTGGGGTCGATTTTTGATATCAAAAAGTACATTTACAGGATTATAGGTTCACATGAACCAGATATTGAGCACAAAATAGAAACGGTAAGAAATGTTTGGCGCCACAGAGATCTTTCATCTGCTGCACTCGACTGCACTAAGAGCTCTGTCTCTTTCCTGCAGTGTCATTTATGCATCTCTGCTTTCATAACCCTCCATATTGGAGCACTGGAAAACGAGGAAAGCGAGAGAGATGAAGGTGTAGATACTGGTGGGTTTAGGGGTTAAAGGAGAGATGTCTCTTCAGTCACCTGACAGAGGCTGATCTCCACAGCGCATTGGAGTGTGACCACATGACAGTTTGAGGGCATGCTGTATTCTGCTCTTTCTTCTGTCCATGATACACAGCAGCAGCTCCAAACCACAGTCTCATCCCTTAAGAGGGTTTCAAACAAGCCAATACCCTCCGAGGGGAATAGATTTACACACTCCCCACTTAGTGTAAATTTTGTGAACTGTAGTGAAAACCAGTGTCACAACTGTGGACGTCAGCCAGAATGGAGAAGCTTGGCTGTTCTGCTGGAGAGCCATGTTTAGACAAGCTTGTTGTATTATATGCTTCCTCAGTCCTGTTTTTAATGAAAATTTTGTTCCCCAAGCTAAACTTTCATTTGCTTTTATTCAGCAAGGACATATTCAATGTATCAAAAGTGAGAGTAAAGGAATTATAATGTTACAAAAAAAAATCTATTTTAAAAATGGTTGCCACACAGATATTAAGCAGCACAATTGTTTATAACATTGCTATTTCCTATTTTATTTTATTTTTTCAATTTTATTTTATTTTATTTTATTATTTTATTTTATTTTTACAAGCTAAATTGATTCATAAATAGTAGATATAGCACAATTGCTTTTAACATTGCTATTTGCTATTATTTTATTTAATTTTTTATTTTATTTAATTTTATTTTCACCGGCAAAATGGAGTTATAAATATATTAAAAGTGTCTGTAAAGACATTATAATGTTATAAAAAAATCTCTGTTTTAAATACATGACATTCTTTTCCCACACAGATATTAAGCAGCACAATTGTTTTTAACATTGCTATTTGCAGTTTTTAGTTATTATATTTTACTTTATTTTTACAGCCTAAATGGATTTATAAATAGTAGATATAGCACAAAGGTTTTTAACATTGCTATTTTCTTTTCTTTTCTTTTCTTTTCTTTTCTTTTCTTTTCTTTTCTTTTCTTTTCTTTTCTTTTACCGGCTAAATTGGATTTATAGCACAATTGTTTTTAACTGTGCTATTTTATTTTATTGTATTTTATTTTATTTTATTTCTACCCGCTAAATGGATTTATAAACAGTAGATATAGCACAATTGTTTTCAACATTGCTATTTATTTTTTGTTTTATTTTATTTTATTTTATTTTATTTTATTTTATTTTATTTTTATTTTATTTTATTTTATTTCTACCAGCTAAATGGATTTATAAATAGTAGATATAGCACAATTGTTTTCAACATTGCTATTTATTTTATTTTATTTTATTTTATTATTTTTCTAAATGTATCAAAAGTGACTGTAAAGACTTTATAATGTTATCAAAACGGTTGCTGCACATATATTAAACAGCACAATTTTTTTTTTTATATATTGCTATTTATTGTTATTTAATTTATTTAATTGAATTATTTTATTTTATTTTATTTTATTTTATTTTTTTTTACCAGCTAAATGGATTTATAAATAGTAGATATAGCATATATTTAATAAACAAACCCTCAAGAGGAATAACCTCAATGTGTGAATAATGGGGTTTACAGTTTCACTGAGCTTTCTGGGGGTCAGATTGCGCACTAATGGCTGTATCTCTCTATTAGCACATTTTTTCCATCACTTCTCTATAATAAGCATCTTCACAATTTCCTTTGTATATGGAGAAAGTGGGAACCGTGCAAAAGTGGGTCAGCAAGCTACATCTGACTTTGAGAGATGTACCCTACTTCCTCCTTCCACAAACCAACAACAAATCACCTCATCTGTATGTTTAGGTCTACCGAGAGCTTGCCCGAAAAAAATGATGAAATTACAACATGTTGTGCCACTACTTCCATATCTGGCTTTGACTTGACTTGGCCAACTTACTTAGCAAGTCTGAGCAAATGAGATCACTAGGTCAGGGATGATTACTGTTTGTACGGTTTTCAAAGTGCTTGTCTCAGCACTGAAGGTTAAAATATACACTGATTCGTACTATTAGTCAAAGTAATTTGGCAGTTTGAGATGTTAATGCTTTAGGTGTTTAAAGCAAGGAATGTTGAGATCCCACTTTATTATAATGAATGAATGTTACTCACGCAGAGAGTGCCACTCATCCTGACGTATGGTCTTGGTGATGTTGTAAGAAAGATTCTTGGGTATTGTGGCCGAGGAGTAGTGGTACTTGATATAGGAGCATCTTGCAATGGACCCTGCAAGTAGAGAAGGAAAAAATGAGTTTAAGGAAAGAAACAAATCTGTCATTTAATATGTGACCCAGGATCACAAAACCAGTCATAAGGGTCATTTTTTCACAACTGAGATTTACACATCACCTGAAAGCTGAATAAATAAGCTTTACATTGATGTTTGGAATAAGACAAATCTAAAATTTGTTAGGATAGGACAATATTTGAGATACAACTATTTATAAATCTAAAATCTGAGGGTGCAAAAAAATCAAAATATTGAGAAAATCACCTTTAAAGCTGTCCAAATGAAGTTCTTAGCAATGCATATTACTAATCAAAAATTAAGTTTTGATATATTTACGGTAGGAGATTTACAAAATATCTTCATGGAACATGATCTTTACTTAATATCCTAATGATTTTTGGCATGAAAGAAAAATAGCTAATTTTGACCCATACAATGTATTGTTGGCTTTTGCTACAAATGTACCTATGCTACTTGGTTTTGTGGTCCAGGGTCACATATATTGCTTCTGGCCAAAATATAAGAATAACACTTCCTTCAGTGAAAAAGTCCATCCCTTGTTGTCCTCGCACATCAAAATCCACTGATATATTTGTTTTGGTTTTTGCTTATAAACAGTGCTCAATCTGTGCATATTTCTCTCCTGATTCAGATAAGACAACCATTTACCCAGAAGCAATGGTTTAAAGTTGAAAAAGTCTTAAAAATGAATTTATTACAAACATTCAGCTTTTTGCTTGATAAGGTGTAAATTGATGTACTAGAGTCATGTATTTGTTAATATATTTGTGTGTACCATGTATATTTATGTGTGTACAAATACGCACACATGCTGTATATATTTAAGAAGGTGTTGATAAGGTGTAAATTGATGTACTAGAGTCATGTGGATTACTTCCCTATAAAAAAAGGTAATAGATTTAAAATGTATTTATTTTATACTAAGTATAGTTCAGGTCTATTACTGACATATTGCTTGAGACTTGTTGTAATTTAGTTGTGCACAATGAACATTTCTTAATATTAAGCCTAAAATATTTAATGTCACTATTGATGAGGATTGTGTGATCTTTAAATAATATTGGTCTTTAAGTGCAACATATTTAAAGTGTACCAAGTATACTTGCAATAGTTCCACTTTAGCATAAATTAAATAAATCTTTAGTTGTACTTCAGCACTACTTCTGCACAATTAAAGTGCATTAAGTACAAAATTCGTTTTTTCCAATTTAGCACACTTTAAATATGCCAGTTTAGCATATTAAAAGTACAACTGCAGGGTATTTTTATTAAGTACATAATATGTAAATAAATTTGTAGTATACTTAGCATGTATTTTAATTTCATTAGGGTTGATTACCTAATTTTTTTTATCAGCTGTTTGGACTTTTATTCTGAATGCACCCATTCCCTGCAAAGGATCTGCTGGTGAGCAACGGATGTAATGCTAAATTTCTCCAACTCTGTTCTGATGAAGAAACCAACTCATCTACATCTTCAATGGATTGAGGGTGAGTAAGCTGTCAGCAATTTTTCATTTCTGAGTGAACTATTCTTTTAAGTGAATTGTGTCTATAATGAGATGCCATCAGTCAGTGTATTGCACTGACAAGCAGAACAGCAGTTTTGATTAAAATGGAGATTATATACACTGTCTTCATTTTCTAGACATATATTCCACTACACACTCCTGCTAGATTTTCATTTTACTGTATTTAGCATGATCAGAATATAAATCTTCACACCTTCGATTTTCTTCTTCCTTTCTCTTTGAGAAAGTACAGATCTCATTTTTTAACACCCCAGGAGGCTTTTTCAACATTTACATAGTCGCACAATTGTGTTTTTCTTTCTTTCTAATCAAACGGTGGTTTCCTGTAGCTTGTGTCACATTTGAAATCCAGTGCATTTCGAAGCTTTCTGGTTGACTTGTGCAGCGTATCTCTCAAGCTTTGGAGAATGAGATATGTCACATAGTGATTTCATTTGGGAGCACTGTGAAGTGCGTTTGTGAATGATGTGGCCTTTAGAACGAGGCCTGCACACGTCCTCCCCTTCAGACGAGAATGATGTGCTCATGTGTCTTCAGAGCTCACGCATATACACTGATCAGCAGTGAAAAAGGACTGACAAAGATAATGATACATATTTCTGTGTCCTAACCGTACACGCCAGCAATCATTCCAGCTTGAACTATTGTCCAGGATATCATTTCCTGTTGATTATGCAACTCTGCAGATAGAAAATGGCAGCCTATATCATCCAGAAAAAAGAATTATAGTCCCAATGCTCAACTCTGTCTTCCATTATCTCATTCTTCCAGGAACCGCCAGAGCAGCTAAAATCTATGTTGTGTTACCGAGGGAAGCTCTAGTGTCACATTGATTAACAAATCATTAGTGTCAAGCTGAAAATGGATACGCTAGCAGTGGATTGCTACTAGTCTCATCGGTAACCATATTTTATAACATCTCACAAAATTAAATTAGACAAATAATGTCTATATACTGTTATAGTTAACAGTAAAGGAAACAGCAACATCAAAACATGAATTCTATGATAATTAATGAACCTATAAGAGGTTCTATATGTAACCTTCTTCCTGTTTACAAAGAGATGGGTTCTTTTGGTAGAACCCTTAGAAGATTCTATATGAAACTTTTAGAGGGTTCCAAATATGAACCACCTAATAGAACCCTTTAAGGTTCTATATAGAACTTTTCTTCTAAGAATGTACAATATTATTATATTTTATTATTGTATGTGTTGCTACCTGAATGATCCACAGCTTCTTCATTCTGTTCAAAAGTTTTCACCCCCGGCTCTTAATGCATTGTGTTTTCTTCTGAAGCATCAGTGAGCATTTGAACCTTCTGTAATAGTTGCATATGACTCCCTCAGTGTGAAAATATGGCTCTCAAAATCATACAGCTATTGTAGGAAAGGGTTCAAATGCACAAAAATGCTGAAAATGATTTTTCTGAAGAACAGTATTCAACTATTATTTTCTCTTGTGGACTACAGCTTTTATGTGAAATATCTTATTCAGGTCAGTATTAAATATAAAAATAACATGCATTTTGTATGATCCCCTCTTATTTTGGTAAGATAATTCACGTTTTGCACATTCCTCAAGGTGTATGTAAACTTTTGACCTCAGCTGTATAAAGATGGTATTTCGGCATTAAAATAAAATGACAAATTTCATCATCAAACATGGCTTACGCTGGGTTTCACAAGCAACTCTGTAAACATCTCCCGTTACACAGGCTTGTAAGACAGATTGTTCTTGGCCCTGTGTGTCCCTGTGGAGCACAAGCTGATCGGGTCAGCGACCGAGTGTAAACCAAAACCATCTTTCTTCCAGGCTGACCAGACAGCAGTGTTCCCAGGTATAGATTTTTTGATGGCCAGCGATGCCTGGGAGAGTTGAATAGATTTTAAATATGCCAAAGAAAGCTAAAGGCATTGTACGTTTTAAAGTGTCACTGGGACCACGGCACTTACTTAAGTTTGGATGTGTGACTCAAACACACAGTTCAGTTAAGGCTACTGACTTGTAAGCTTTCATCTCTTCTTAACATTGCAATGTTTGTGTCAAATTGTTTTTATATGGCTTAACTGGCAGAAAAAAGTCTATTTACAGAACTATCTACATTGATGTTGCCAAGCTACACTCCCAGCGTTCTCTGCAGTCCTGCTATGAGCCAGTCAATGAAAGGTCGCTTGGCTTTCCTCAGTGCCTTGCGCAGTTAACACAGGGAGTTTTTTTGATCATTTTTTGAGTGAGTTATTTTATTATTTACACTTTTTTTTAGTTTTTTTGACAGTCTGACTCATTTTATCCTCCTTGCGTATCAAAGGGAACTCATTTCTTTTCCTCTTTGTGTATCAAGGTTGTCATATGCAAATAAAAGTATTAGTGCTGTCAAACGATTAATCACAATTAATCGCATCCAAAATTAAAGTTTTTGTTAATATATTTGTGTGTACCATGTATATTTATGTGTGTACAAATACGCACACATGCTGTATATATTTAAGAAAAATATGTTGTTTATATACTCAAAATATACTGTATATAATATAAATTATATGAATATAAACATATACATGTAAATATTTTTGAAATATACACTGTATGTGTGTGTATTTATATATGCATAATGTACACAGTACACACGTATTTTGTAAACAAACCCTTATTTTGGATGCGATTAATCATTTGACAGCACTAAAACACATATAAAAATATATATATATATATATATATATAAAAGTGTATATATACACTACCGTTCAAAAGTTTGGGGTCAGTAAGACTCGTAATAGTCTTTAAAGAAGTCTCTTTTGCTCATCAAGGCTGCATTTATTTGATTAAAAATATAGAAAAAAAAACAGTAATACTGCAAAATGTTTTTACAATATAAAATAATGTTTTTTATTTTAACATACTTTAAAATAGAATTTATTCCTGTGATGAAAAAACGAATTTTTATCAGCTGTTACTCCAGTCTTAAGTGTCACATGATCCTTCAGAAATCATTCTAATATGCGGATTTATTATTAGAATGATCAATGTTGGATAATATCAACAGTTGTGCTGCCAAATATTTTTTGGAACCTGTGATTTTTTTTTTTTTTTTTTTTTTTTTCAGGATTCTTTCATGAATAACAAGCTTAAAAAGTACAGTGTTTATTCAAAATATTTATATTTTATAACAATGTAAATTATTTATTAGTAACTTTTAATAAACTTTTAATTATTAACTTAATACATCCTTGGTGAATAAAAGTATTAATTTCTTAAAAGTATGTATTTTATCCTAATTTAATGTTAAACAGCCAGTCCTAATATGTATGCGTATATTCAATTGCATGTTAATGCAAATATCTAATCAGCCAATCACATGGCAGCATTTCAGCATATAGACATACTCAAGACAATATGCTGAAGTTCAAACTGAGCATCAAAAGGACATTGAAAGTTGATTTAAGTGACTTTGAATGTGGCATGGTTGTTGATGTCAGATGGGCTTGTCTAAGTATTTCAGAAACTGCTGATCTGCTGCAATTTTTACGTGCAACTATCTCTAGGGTTTATAGAGAATGGTCTGAAAAAAAGAAAAATCCAGTGAGTGGCAGTTCTGCAGGCGAAAATGCCTTGTTGATGCCAGAGGTCAGAGGAGAATTGTCAGACTGACTCAAACTGATAGAAAGGCAACAGTAACTCAAATAACCACTTGTTACAACCGAGGCATGCAGAAGAGCACCTCTGACTGAACAACATGTCGAATATTGAAGGAGATGGGCTACAGAAACAGAAGACCACACCAGGTGCAACTCCTGTCAGATAAGAACAAGAAACTGAGGCTGCAATTTGCCCAGGCTCACCAAAATTGTACAATAGAGGACTGGAAAAAGGTTGCACGGTCTGATGAGTCTGATGAGTTTCTGCTGAGACATTCAGATAGTAGGGTACAAATTTGGTGTAAATATCATGAAAGTATGTATCCATCCTACCTTGTATTAACGGTTCAGGCTGACTGTGGTGATGTTGCATTTTTGAGGGTGTAAACAAGCTCGAAATCTGTTATTTTTAGGTGATGTATTTAAACGTACTCCTCCTAGAGATTTAAACAGATCAACACCAAATTTGGTCAGTGTAATCTAAAGCCCTTTATGATGTTAAATTGTGAAGATCTTGAGTTTTAATTGAAGGGCGTGCCTGACAAACTTCAATGTTTCGCCATGAAACAGGAAATTGTTATAGGCATACAATGTCTGATCTACACCAAACTTCACATGTTTGAGTGCTGTCCTGAACACATGCCCATGACCATATTTAGTTATTGTCATAGCACCACCTGCTGGCGATATGGCGTATTTCATGCTCTAACAAACTCTTCATAGAGCTTTAATGACATCAACATTATAACTGCTCAGTCTAATCTAAAGGCCTTTGTGACGTTAAATTGTGAAGATCTTGAGTTTTCGTTAAAAGGGTTGTCCGTGGCGTCCTGACATACTTTGATGTTCCCTATGTAAAATGTCCGATATGCACCAAACTTTACCCGTTTGATAAGAGTCCTGGCCTGTACACATCTAAAGGCCAATATTCAGATATAATCATAGCGCCACCTGTTGGCAACAGGATATGTAATGTTTTACATTAACTCAAATATTCCATGTTCGATCTGCACCAAACTTCATATGTTTGATCAAAGTCCTGGCTTGAACACATCTACATGCCAAAATTCAGTTATAGTCACAGCTCCACCAGCTGGCAAGAGTTTGGCACATATAATTAACTGACATATTCCTCCTATATTTACCACTTTAAATGCATATTGCTCACCGTTCACTGTTTTTCTAAAGCAGTGAGCCCGGGAGCGAGGGCCCTTTCAATGCTGCTTGCAGCTTTAAATTTAAATTATCATTTTGGCAGACCCTGAAATGGGTCATCATTGCATACCTGAGCGGTTACAGTAAATATGCTATAGCGCTCATTCGAGGGTGTGTGATGGTTAAAAAAAAAAAAAAAATTAAAAAAAAAACTTTTGGGCAGGTTATATTTGTATCATATGATATAGTTTAGCAATATCACACGACACAAACAAGAGAGCTGATTCTTTCCTAATATTTGCACGACTGCAAATGTGTTATTGATTTTATACAACAGCTTAATAAAAAGTTAATATTGTGTTACGTCTTAGAAACAATATGGTCAATATTGTCTATTTTTGTGCAGTTACGCCAAAGAAAATATTACCTATTAAGCCCTAGCAAACTGCTGTGCACATGTGATCAACAAACACCGGTAATTCATTACTAAATGAATCTGCATTTTGAAAGAATCAAATGAGTCAGTGAGTCATTCATAAAGATACTTGCTTTGTTTCTGAATGAATCAGCTGTTTAAACAAATCAGTTGAATAAACTTCTGTCAGTCTTCGACACACATTCACCAGAGTACCATGACGTATGCGAAGGAGAATACTGAGACAGAAAAAAAAAATAGTTGAAGTCGTTATTTTTGTTTTCTTTGTGCACAAAGCTTCATAACATTACAGTTGAACCATGTCACATGGATTATTTTATCAATGTCCTTTCTGGGCCTTGAACGTGGTAATTGCATTGATGTCTATGCATGGTCAGAAAGCTCTCGGATTTCATCAAAAATATCTTAATTTGTGTTCTGAAGATAAACGAAGGTCTTACGGGTTTGGACCGACATGAGGGTGAGTAATTAATGACAGAATTGTCATTTTTTTTAGTTAACCAACCCTTTAAAGCCTACCTGAGTATTGTTCCTGACTCAAACTGTCAGAAAGCTCAAATCATCTGGGATGTGGTGAAACGGAAGATTTGCATCACAATATCAAATCTAACAAATCTGCAGCAACTTTACATGATGCTATCATGTTACTATGGACCAAAATATCTGGTTAAGAAAGTTCAGAAGGCAAAAGGGATCCATATATATATAAGAGAGTCTCAGCAAGTACTATTTCTTTGGCAGGCTCTCCTGTGCTGTCTGCTTTTCTGCTCATTGTACTAATCTAAAGTCTGCAGACAGGGATTTGGCAGACTGGAAGAGTCTCTTACTTATTTATGAATCTCCAGCCTGTCTCACTTTGCTTTAACTATCAGAGAGTGAGAAAGGATATTTTATATTTCATTTTTCTCTTTCCTGAAGGTTGAATGTGATGATTTTTTTTTCCTCACAAGGGCATTTTCAGCTGTTTACTCCAGGATTAATCACTGCCATTATCCACAGCTAATGTGTCTGCTCAGCCGAATTTCAAAATAAATAAATAAGTGCATTTTAAATAATCCATTTGCGACACGTTCCACACATTGCCAACCGAGGCGCAAAGGCACCGCCGCAAAATTAATCACCCTTGAACCCCATCTTTGAATTCCTCTGGATTCTCTGGAATGTCACTTTGCCATTTTTCCAATGTCTTTGTCAATAATTCATGAGCTGTTCGCTTCACTTTTTCGCCTGGTAATGAGCAAAACCTTTCTAAGAAAAACCTATATCGACAACAACCGCACTGCTCAACTTGAGGAAGGACTGCATGTCAATAAGGTAACAGATTACAGATACTATAGCCTGATTTCTGACTTGGCCCAGGATCGATGATATGTGTCCAGTGTCCTCATCACATGTAATCTGGATCAATGTTGTATGGTGTACCATAATAGCACTGACGTATATATGCAAAGTCACCACTGTTGCCGCTTTAATATTGTAAAGGGGATTAACTTTATCTCCTCGTCTCTGCAAAATATACCAATTTGAAAGTGGGCAGAGAGAGATTAATGTAACACATTAATTTTGAGGTAATATAAGAGCAGAAGTTAATATCCTCTAACTGGTCATTTAAAAATAATAACATTCACAACATTAACAGAACGGAACAGTGTATCGTAATTAGCACAATTGTTTATATAACTCTGGATGCTTGTAGATATCCCCTTTGGAGGCTATAAAATTAACAAAATTGGTTATTTATAAATATTCAAGACTTTATTTGCAATAATGGCTGGCTACTTACTGAATAAGTACACAAAGTGCATGAAATTATTATTTAAGAAAGTGGAGACCGTGTATTTGTGTAGGAGACATCCTTCAGTTTAGCAGTCATAATACAAAAATGTTTGACCAAGGAGAGCAACATTTGACAAGCCCAAAATTTTGATTCATCTTATTATTTTATTTTATTTTATTTACATATATTCAGACTGTTTAAGTTTATTTAATTACATTTTATTTTATATTTTATATTATTATATTTTCATTTTATTTACATATATTCAAGATTGTTTACATTTATTTAAAAAATATTATAATTAATTGCAATGATGGAAAATTTTGTAATATTTCAACAAAGTATATTTGCTATAATTTTCTCATCAGATAGATCGGTTTCCTTTGCTTTCCTCTAATTACATGGTGTTTTAGATGTGGCAGTTCATTATTTAATTTAATTTAATTATAATTTAATTTAATTTTTTTATTTACATATATTCAAGACTGTTTAAATTCACTTAATTACATTTTATTTTATTTCTTTATTTTATATTTTATTTTACATTATTTTATTTTTATTTTATTTACATATATTCAAGACTGTTTACATTTATTTAATTATAATAAAATTATTAGAATTATGATGGCAAATTCTGTAAATATTTCAACAATATACAGTATTTGCTATAATTTTCACATTTGAACCATTTTCTCTTTAATTTAATTTAATTTATTTTAATTTGTTTTAAATTTTTATTTTATTTTATTTTATTTACATATATTCAAACTGTTTAAATTTAATTACATTTTATTTTATATTTTGATTTTTAAAATGTATTTATTTTATTTTCCTTACTGCTTAAATTTATTTAATTATATTATAATGTATTGTAATTAATTGTAATAATGGCTATTTCTGTAAATGCTTCAACATTATATTTGCTATAATTTTGAATTGCTATAATTTTAATTACATGGTGTTTTAGATGTGGCAGTTCATTATTTTATTTTTTTTTTTTTTTATTTACATATATTCAAGATGGTTTAATTTTTTTTTTACATTTATTTAATATTTATTTTATTTCATTTTATTTACATATATTCAAGACTATTTTAAAACCAAAATAAATAAACCACTTTTGACCAATCAGAATCAAGTGTTCCACATATCTGTGTCAAATTTATATAAACTTTTGACATACTCCAAGTAATTGTACATCCTCCTAACATGTAGGGCAGTGCAAGAATTACTTAAAGACTGCTTTATTAGACGTCAGACCTTCAGAGAGTCCAAATGCTTTATACAAAGGAAAAAAACGGCATGTCAAAATGTAGCGCCAGATTAATCTTGACCTCTCTGTCAGAGATATTTGGCGTCATTGCCACTGACTCCAGCAGGAGTGTATTGCGCACACTCAACTGAACCGAAGGCTGTATCTGTTTTAGTGATGTAGTTGTTTGGTAAGCAGTAACGCAGTTGTGGAGGCGAGAGTGATCAGGTGCTGGGGCTGATGTGATGCTTTTCATATTTATTTCCATTAATCATAAACTCCCCCCTGTGCAACAGGCCTGTAGCCGCTCTGCTGCCATGTGCTGCAATTCCCTTTGTTCAGTGATGAGCATTAGTCATCATTACGCTTTTCCTGTTGCTTTAGTGTTCGAGTCAAATACACTGCTGAAGCCCTTTCATAGATGAATGACAGATATATTTGCTGTTTTTTTTTCTAATGATAGATTATGTGATCTTCTCTTGTTTGGTGATAGACTAAACAAAGGCTGTTCAACCTTCATAATGCTAAGGATTGCTGAAATCTCATTATGTGGGATCCCCTTTCAAAAACATAAAGGCAGCTATATATTTTCATGTATAAGCTGTATTCATGCAAAATTGTCATTTACTGGCTCTTGGACTGTTAGTAAACTGAGGCTACAAGATATTGTTAAATATAAGGAAACAGTTGTTTACGTTAAGTTGACAGTATGTTGACGTATGTTATTTCATATTTTATTGTATTATATATGAATTTATGATGATTGTATTATATATTCAAAATGTAATTTAATTTAATTTAATTATTTAATTTAATTTAATTTAATTTAATTTCATTTAATTATTTAATTTGGTAGCTGGTCATTGTTTCTGAAATTAAATGTTACTTTAATTTGAGAAACAATGACCAGTTACTTACCACTTAAGTAAATTATGTATATGAAATAATTTTATCATTTAATTTTATTTTATATATTTAGCATTTAAGTGTTATTTGTATTATTTTTTAACCTTTGAATTACATTTTGAATCTTATTTTATTTTATTTTTTATTTAATTTTATTTACTCATTGAAATAATTTTATCATTTAATTTTTAAATTAAATTAAATTTAAAAAAAATTAAATTAAATTAAATTAAATTTGTTAGCTGGTCATTGTTTTTAAAATTAAATTTTAAATAAAAAAAATGATTTTATAATTTCATTTTTATTTCATATATTCAGCATTTATATTTTGGTTTGTTATTCATTTATTATTTTTACTAATTTAATTCCATTTAATTTAATTTCATTTAATTTAGTCATTGGTAGCTGGTAATTAAATTTTTATTTTTAATTTAATTTAATTTAATAATTGAAATAATTTTAGCATTTCATTTTTGTTTGATATATATTTAGCACTTAAATTTTATATTGTATTATTTTTATTTAATTCAATTTTTAGTTTAAAAAAATTAATTTAATTTAATGTAATATTTGGTAGCTGGTCATTGTTTCTATAATTTAATTTAATTTCTATTTAATATATGTTCAGCACTTATATTTTATATTTTTTATTTTTAATAATTTAATTTTTTAATTTAATTTAATTTAATTTAATTTAATTTAATTTAATTTAATGCATTTAAACTATTTTCCCCACTCGTAGTGAAGTTTTATTTCCTCTAATTGTTTCCAAAAATTCATTGTGCTTGTTCAGACCTTTATGACATAGCGAAAGCTCAACAGAAGGCACAATATGAGTACTTTATCAAAGCTGGAGTAAGCCATGCTTGACGCTAACAGTCCCAGAGCGGCATTATCATCTAGCTGACTCATAGTGTTTGACCCGACACTCCACAATCTAATTATAAATGTGCCTCATGGTGGTCTCCATCCTTATGATGAAGATAAAGGCTTGTGATAAAGACTGAGAGAGGCTTTTGGCATAACTCTGTCTATGAGTCAAGATTCTGCTTCACTCCACTCTGCGCTGTCACCCACATGCATATGGACATCAAAGATCCCTGTCATCGTACAATCTGTTTTTTTATTCCCTTTGCCCCCAGGGAGCCATAGCTGACATAATGCATGTGTGGCTTTATTATTTTTCAGTTGGGAACGTTGCTTGAGAAGCACAGTGCTAATGGCTGTGTACATTTGAGTTTATTTCCTTTTGTTATTTATTTTTTATTGCAGTTTCTGCGCAAGCTAAGCGGCACATTCAGTGCATGATCTTCTAACCATAAAACCAGTGCATAAAAGTGTATTAAAAGTGTATGAAGGGAAATATGGATGTGTAGTATTTTATTATGTCCACAAAAAAAAAAAAATCAAAACTTGGAATGTGGAATGTGATCAGTTACACAAGTGTCCTAATGTATTAACCATGCAGCAAATTAAAATACATATTTGGCATTTCAATATCTGTTGGTCATCGATTAATCTATTGATTTATGATTAAATTAAATATTCAATATTCAAACTATAGAAAAAATAATAAAGACATAAAGAGAGAGAGAAAGAGAGATGTCCACTTCCAAAAGATTTACATATAATGTACTCACCCCCTTGTCATCCTTTTTTTAAATTAATTAATTAATTATTAATAATAATAATAACAATAATTGTATTTTATTTTAAAATTAAGTAAATATTTCTTTATTTTATTTTTGACTACAAGTAGCGTTTCCCAAACTTATAGTAGGACATAAATAAAAATAATATTATTTTTTATTTTATTTTATTTTATTATTATTTATTTTATTTTATTTATATTATTTTATTTTTTTATAGATAGATAGATAGATAGATAGACAGACAGATAAATAAATATACTACTGCTACTACTGCTAATAATAATAATAAATTTTATTTTATTTTATTTTATTTTATTTTTTTATTTTTTTATTTTAATCTGACCACAAGCAGCATTTCCCATACTTATAGTAGAAAATAAATAAAAATAATAATAATAATATTTTATTTACTTTTATTATTTTGTTTTGTTTTATTTTATTTTATTTTATTCTAACCACAAGTACCATTTTCTATGTTTCTAGTAATAAATAAATAAATAAACAACAACAGCAATAATAATAATAATAATTTTTATTATTTTATTTTATTTTATTTTTAACTGACCACTAGTATCGTTTCCTTGTAGTCATTAAGGTAGGACATAAATATTTTAAAACTAAGTAAATAAATAAATAAAAATTTCTTTATTTTATTTTATTCTATTTTAAACTGACCACAAGTACATGTTCCTATCATTTAAAAAAATAAAATAAAATAATAATAATAATAATAATTTGGTGGATGCCATCTCAAAACTTATTCTGTTTGCTTCTCTACTAAGTTCCAAAACCAAAAATGTTTCCAGAGCCAGGTAACACATCTCTTTTTGTGTGCCCGCTTTGTTTATTCCTCCAGACCTGCATATCGCTGGCAGAGACAGGCACGTGGGGCTGCCAGATGGACGCTGCGGTGCAGTACTCACCCTGGCCTCATTATTTGGTGACCCAGATTGCGGTCCATCCCTCCCCGAACCCAAACCAAGCTGGATTAACGGCAAGATACACCAGTTAAGTGCATTGGTTGGTTGTAAGGGAGGGGGGAGGGGGTGTTATAGCAGTCATGTATTCACTGACCCGGCCGATGCGTTTCATTGTCTTCATAATTACAGCATAGCACATCAGCGGCGGGTTTGCGCAGGTAGATCAGTCTGTTGCTGCAGGAAACGTTAGGATAGATCGTCTCTGCTTTACAAGTGAAGTGAAATTAATTCAGAGATGCTTCGCGCAGCCGCTGAGGATGACATGATGATGAATGTAATGTGCGGTTCATTTTGCCAATGCACAGATGTCACTGAGGACAATCTTGTTTACAGTTAACAGTGGATGCTGGAAACCTACGCATGTCCTTTAAACTTACATTAAGCTTGAATATAGTTGTGATGGTTTTGTGGCTGGAACATAAAGCTGTTTTGTCTTCCATGAGTGACTGACCAAGTAACTGTTTATTAAGTTGCTTTGGGCAAAAAAGAAAAATAAAGTGATCCTAGCAAGTTATATATTTCAAGTTTTGACAAAATCAAACAACCTTGGATTAAGTTCACCTTTTTGTTAGAATTGGAAAGTCTTTGTTTAGGTGAATTGGTTCATTCGAGATGGTTTCGTTCAATGATTCCTCTGAGTCATCACTGAGTTTATGATTTTTGGAATGAAATACACTTTATTAAGCTTGTTTCTGCCAAAATACTGTCAGGGTTAAAGAAATAATGTTTTTCAAACTGTTTAAGAACTTGTATGAATCTTTCTGTCCATTTGTGTTGCATTTTTATACATTTGTTTAGGTGAACTGGTTCATTTGAATCAGTTTCGTTTCAATGATTCCTTTGATTTTTATAGAGTTTTGAACTAAATTTAGGTGAACTGGTTCATTTGAATCAGTTTCGTTGTCATGATTTATGAAGTAATGTTTTTAAACCATTTTTGTTTGAAGTCATGAATTGGTTCATTTGAATCAGTTTATGATTTCTGGAACAAAATACATTTTATTAGGCTTGCTTCTGCCAAAATACTGTCATGATTAGTGAAGTAATGGTTTTTAGACACTGTAAGAACCTTTACAAGTATTTTTGTTTTCTGTGTTCCAATTTTAATAGATTTGTTTTGGTTAATTTGAATCGGTTTCGTTTCAGTGATTCCTTTGAGTCATCACTCAATTTATGATTTTTGGAACTAAATACAATACATTTTATAAGGCTTGTTTCTGCCAAAATTCTGTCATGATTTATGAAATAATGTTTTTCAAACCATTTAAGAACTTGTATGAATCTTTCTGTCCATTTGTGTTGCATTTTTATAGATTTGTTTAGGTAAATTGGTTCATTTGAATCGGTTTCGTTTCAATGATTCCTTTGTCATCACTCAAGTTTATGATTTCTGGAACAAAATACATTTTATTAGGCTTGCTTCTGCTAAAATACTGTCACGATTAATGAAGTAATGGTTTTTAGACACTGTAAGAGCCTTTACAAGTGTTTCTGTTTTCTGTGTTCCAATTTTAATAGATTTGTTTTGGTTCATTAGAATCGGTTTCGTTTCAATGATTTCTTTGAATCATCACTCAGTTTATGATTTTTGGAATAAAATGCATTATATTTCTGCCAAAATACTGTCATGACTAATGACGTAATGGTTTTCAGACACTGTAAAAGCCTTTAGAGTTTTTGTTTCTGTGTTTCATTTTTATAGATTTGTTTAGGTGAATTAGTTCATTCAAATAGGTTTCATTTCAGTGATTCCTTTGAGTCATCATTCAGGAGTGCCACAAGAAGTGCTTGTGCTGCACTTTATGTTTATGATTTTTGGAATAAAATGCATTATATTACGCTTGTTTCTGCCAAAATATTGTCGTGATTAATCAAGCAACGGTTTTCAGACACTGTAAGAGCCTTTACAAATACTTTTGTTCAGTGTTTTTTATTTTTACAGATTTGTTTTGGTGAATTAGTCATCACTCAGGAGTGCCATGAGAAATGCTTATCCTGCGCTTTGTTTTGGATTTTTAAATTAAAATACATTTTATAAGGCTTGTTTCTGTCAAAATACGATTAAAATGAAGTAATGATTTGAAACAATGTAAGAATCTTTTTCAAATCTTTTTGTCCTTTTCTGTTTTGTTTTCATCATAAATAACATTGTCATAGATCAAAATTTGTATTATGAGGTTGTATTATTTTTTTATTATTATTAAAGCAGTTAATATTTATTTTGAAATTTCTCTTGGCCGCCAATTCAGCATATATTAAAGTAGTAATATTTCACAATATTGTTGTTGTTTTAACATTTTTTTTTTTTTTTTTTTTTTTTTTTTTTTTTGATCAAATGAATGTAACCTTGGTGAGAATAAAAGACTTCTTACAAAAACATTTAAAAAAACAAAACTATTAACAGTAGTTTATGTGCCAAAATACCATCATAATAAATGAATACATTGTTGTTGAAACATTGTGAGAACTTCTGAGACACTTCTATCCTTTTATTTAATTGTGTAGTATCAATAACTTTAGTAAACTATAGTTGCGACTGTAAGTTTTAGAGGTTCATTATATGGAGAAAAACGCTGAAATGATTTCCTCAAAAAACATATTTTTATATTTTCATACAATTTCCTTACAGCTGAAGAAAGAAAGACATGAACATCTTGGATGACAAGGGGGTGAGTACATTATCTGTAAATCTTTGTTTCGGAAGTGGACTTCTCCTTTAAGTGAATTAATTTGAATGAATCATTAGATAGAATCAGTTAATCTGAATGACTCACTGATAGGTCATCTCTAGCGGTTGTGCTGTAACAGCATTATATTCAGTGCCCTAGTATCTCCTTCTATACTTGTACACTTTTAATATTCAGCAAAGATCTGTCAGAAAGCAGTGTGCCATGCCTTCAGGAGGTGATGACAGGGAACACCGAGCCTGGTTTGCTATGGATCATGTTGAGACTTTTACACTCCGCAGCATCGCGCTGTCTTTGAAGGGCCAGGAAGACTTCCCTCTGGAGTGGCTTGTCTCTTGTAATTCGCCAGAATCAGTATGTACATGCTAGAAGCCCTCAAGCCGCTGTGTTAGAGAATGAAGATGGATGAATCCGGGCTGGTGTGTGGTCTACATCGGCCGGCTGTTCGGCTCAAGCTCACAGAGGGTGGCGGATCTCGCCCTGATCCAGTGGAAAAATACATAAATAGCCAATCAAAGCTCTCCTCAAAATCTGTGGGAGTGCAACAGCCCTAATCGTCTGTTCATTGTATGCTAGCAGCATTCTTCTTGTGCCGGAATTTATTTTACAACTGTTTACTGAGTTAATCACCACTCTTTTAAAGTCCATTTTCAGTCTTTGACAAGCTGTCGGAAAATGCCAGCCTGTGTGTTTGTCTCATTCGCTTTGCACGCCGTAAAGAATGAGCTGATTATAAGCAGCATTATCATTATCTGTTGTGTGCAGGAGATGGAAGTACAGGCAGACGTTTCTGACTGATAGCATCTGGACACTGGCGCAGAGCTCTTTAATTAAAGGCCTTAAAATGGCTGCCAACGCACTGTCCTTCACTCCTGCAGGAGAAAACCTCACATTGCCATTAAATGTTTTTTGCTGACGTGCGCAGCAAATGGATAACGGCAGGCGCAATGCTAACTTCAAGCTCCCGCGGGATGCGTTTGCTTTGAGGAGCCTTTGTCCAGAGGTTGAATGTAAAAAGTTGTCACCTCTGCATCTCTACATCTCATCTGTAGAGTTACACTGAAAGAAAGAAATGACGAAAATGGAATGCTAATGATGCTGACAGATAGCAGCACAGGGTCATTCTATAATTAGGGGTACATTTAGAATTTGACAATGTGAAGAAAAAGTTTCCCAAAAACCCTTTTGAAACAATCTATATTTGTATAAAGTCCTATATAAATAAAGGTGATATGTAGTAATATGTGCATAAAATAGCATCTATGTTTGCTACTGTCCACCATGTTACCTTTACTGGGTAACACAGTTGACAGGTAACTTAGTTGACATTTTTTAGTGTTTTGGGCCTATACTCAACTACTGAGCGTATGGTATGTTTAGAAATACTAAATTACTGAAATTTTTGCTTGTTGAATAAATTAATTATGTACTACAATGTTATAAAATATTTTAACTTATGTTTTTTTTTGTTTTGTGTGATGCTGCATTTACACCACTAGGTGGCAGTATAAAATCCTTGGAGTGCAATATAAAAAGTATTTCCGGAGTGCGTCTTTAAGATTTACACCATGTAGTAATTCCCATTAAATATACCAGCCAACTGGCCAGATTGTATTTACTCGTCAACGCCAATTTTAACTCTCCGGAGATGTTTGATGAGTGTTAATTTTGTCTCCTGTTTATACGTTATGAAAGGGTAAAACTGCGAAGCATATAAATGCTTGAGAAATTCTTCAGTATGAAGTAAGCTATTGACTGGAAAGGCTTTATTGTTATTGAGAGAGGATAATTAATCTCCAAAAATGGATTGTTTGGACAGAAAATTGTGATTTATTTTTTTCACAGCATAGCAAACAGAAAAGCAGCGTATTGCCTATAAATAATAAATGAGAACGTACACTGGTTTAAGATTGCCATCAGCCCTGAATGAAATGACAGTGAATGTTTTTATAAGACTGCTGCCTGGCTTTCTGCCATGGAAACAGAGGCATGATATCCCATCAGTCTCAGAATCTATATGTTAAGTAGTCTATTGATGAAACACTTTACATGCGATCTAATGATAGTGCCACTTGCAGGATTGCTGGGCTTTGGGTTAAGAATCAAGAGGTCAGGGGGCAGTGTTTTCTTTTGCTGCTGTCTGCTAATTACATGATTAGACTGTTATTCCTGTGGGAATCATGTTGTGGAGATCTTAATTGTTGGTTTGAATGAACTCAGTGTTTGTGGTTGGAGATTTCAGGTTATTTTTTTGGTGTCACTCTTGTAGTCACTTGGTATCATGGATTCTTGACAGTTACATCCAAGGTAAAATTTGTATGTGGTGTTTTGTTGGTTTGTTGGAAAGATGAATTTTAGCTGTGGCTCATAGTAATGTGGTTTCATGTAGACTTTGACTAAACAGCATAAGGTTTGTTCTGCAGTGTATTCAGCCAAGAAGAGCCCACTTAAAGATGAGATGCTGTTACTAACATGTAATATGACAACCACATTTCATTTTTAATTTGCCATTCTCCAGCAGGATTATCTGAAACATAATTATATACATACTGTTGTGGTCAGAAGTTTACATACCCTTTGCAGTATCTTCAAAATGTGAATTATTTTACCAAAATAAGAGGGATCATACAAAATACATCGTCATAACAAGAAACCGGTGTGCGTTTGTAAAATAAAGAAAATAAACAGGGTGAACTCTCTGACATCTCGGTCTCCGTCACCTCTCGCAACCTCTCACAACCTGAATATCTGCGAATATGACCCCGTTTAAATATTTACATACACTTGATTCTTAATACTGTGTTCTTACCTGGTTGTTTTTGTGTTTGTTTTGTAAAAGTTGTTCATGAGTCCCTTGTTTGTCCTGTTAAATTGCCCACTTTTCTTCAGAAAATACTTCAGGTCCCACAAATTCTTTGGTTTTTCAGCATCTTTTGCATATTTGAAACCTTTCCAGCAGTCACTGCATGATTTTAAGATCCATCTTTTCACACTGAGGACAACTGAGGGACTCATACACAACTATTACAGAAGTTTCAAATGCTCGCTGATGCCTCAAAAGGAAAAAAAAAAATGATGCATTAAGAGCCGGGGGTGAAAACTTTTGAACAGAATGAATATGTGTACATCCTTTTCATTTTGCCTTCATTTAGTACTGTCCTTGAGAAGCTACAATAGATAACTGCATGTTTCCCAGAAGATAAAATAAGTTCAATTTACCCCGATCTTAAAATTTCAAAAGTTTTCACCTCCAGGTTCTTAATGCATCATTTTTCCTTCTGGAGCATCAGTGACCAGTTGAACCTTTTGTAATAGTTGCATGAGTCCCTCAGTTACACAAAAGATGCTGGAAAACCAAAGGACAAACAAGGGACTTATAAACAACCATCACAAAAAAAACTAATAAATAAATAAATAAAAAATTCAGGTAACAACAGTATTAAGAACTAAGCTTATGTGAACTTTCGAACGGGGTCATTTTTATAAATGCGACTATTATTTTCTCTTGTGGACTATATGTAAACATCTTTTATGTAAAATATAAAGGTTCAGGTTAGTACTAAATATAAAATAACTTTCATTTACCTCTTATTTTGGTAAAATAATGAACATTTAGCAGATTCTGCAAAATGTATGTAAAACCACAAAAGTATAGTTTTTAATACTTGTTTGCTAATACGTACTGACTATTTCTGAAACATAAAAAAGCAAAAAAATATAGTTTCCTTAAGAATATACAGTAGTAGTGCCTTAAAATAAACTTGATGTTTTAAGGGTTTGATGCCAGTAACCTGACAACTTTATACGTCCAAGCATTATCTGAGTCTCAAAAGCATTCGCTGTATCAACCCAGTACTTTGTAAACACTACTAAAAATTCATCTGAGCCATTCGTTCTGATAGTTGTGTAAATTTAGGCAGTCAGATTAGAGCTTTCCAAATCAGGAAAGTGCTTTCTGTATACCTGTGACAGTCTAAGGTGGGACTAAGCCTA